>NW_015112924.1:99017-99255 GCF_001443285.1 Poecilia latipinna
TATTTTTTATTTTATTTTAATGTGTTAATTTTATTTTTGAACTATCTTTTATTTGTAAGAATTAATTTTATTTTATAGCCATTTAGCCAAGTCTCTGTAGAACCATTTGTCTCTGCTAATGACATTTTCAATACAACTTTTTGATCTCAGGCTTAGTTTATGGACTGTAATGTTAAATGAGGCACAAGTATAAGTCCGGCAGTTTGTTCACCAAGTTACTGTGCTCTCTGAGAGGATC
>NW_015112924.1:105111-177196 GCF_001443285.1 Poecilia latipinna
TATAGTCATATATCAAAGAGTTAAGAAGTCATCAGAGAGATTATTTAAGTATTTAGTAATTTGATACAAAAATTTTACTTGGATATATTTCTGTTTATTTGATAATGATTTACAGCTAATTTAAACAGAAAAATCTGTTTATTAGAAGATCATCGTATTACATAAGACCAATAAAAAATCTTTTATGACTGAAATGTTAGGAGGCACAAAATTATGGAGTAAACTGCTGCAGCTGACATGCGAGTTTAATTGTTTTTTTACATTATTTGACTGAATTAAAGTAGCTTTTTGATGATATTTTGATCATATTAGATGCACAATGAGTTTCCATTCATAACTGTTGAGGGCTGAGTCTAATGAGAACTTAAAAGGTTTTCGGTAGCAGCGGAGCCACTAATGAAAGGACAGAGCTGTGCAATAGAGTGCAGAGATAGTTCAAGGTTTGGTGAGTGACTGAGGTTGAGAGAGCTGGCCTTCCTCAGCAGCTGCAGCACTTGGCATCAAATCCCTCCTCCCTGCACTGCTTATTCCCTGAATGATACCTCATTCATCTAAGATCACTGAGTCTTCAAGTGAAGTTGCTTCATTCTCCTCACCCAAAACACCTGACAGGCTGGTTCTGTATTGATGCTATATTTATAAGTAGGTAGCTGCCGAGTGAAAGACAGCGTGCGCCTCAGGTCTTCTTCCCTGCTCTGTGTCAGCCCACAAGTTCACCTACGCACAAGAACTCGGGTTAGATGATGCGAGCTGTTGTTTTGATCCAGATTGACATGCATTATGTTTCACCTTGCATGTTTAATGTGCAAAGAGGTACAGGTATGGGCGTTATATAATATTTAAGGTCTAATGAGGAAAAACTGCATGCAACATGCTGCTGTTCCAACTTGTTAATCCCTAAATTTGTTGTTTGTGGCAATAACTTTTACTCTTGGGAAACCGTGCTTTCCCTATGCCAGAAAAACTCACACTGTACAGTTATCCTTCAGCGAATTTGCCCTTACAAACACTCAGCATCTGAAGGCATTGTTCCAAGATGAGCACGATAATCCCAGATTGCAAAACTAAAGACATATGGTATACCTGGACTGAAAAAAAACATATTATTTTTTTCTAAACTTTATATTTCATAGTATTATGTTTCCTAAAAAAACATTTAAACTAATTGTGGTTATCAGGGTTTTGTTTAAAGTTGGAACAAAGGTGTAGGTGTGTTAGCAAGACTTTAGCTAATAACTTCTTCTCATCAAAATAAGGAAAATCACAAAAATGCAGAGGCCTAAATAAATAGGCTTTTTCAAAACCGCAGTTTGGAAAACCCTAGAATCCGGTTAAAGGCTCTGTCCATATTTCTATTTTCTTTGACTAAAGTAGTTTGTGTGCCCAATTAGGTCAAAGTTATTTGGGCTTCTGACAGGAATAGACAAAACTCTTTTAAGTTGTTTGAGCTTAACAGTTCATGTAAGATGTGATCAGATAGATGCAAGAAATGTTTCTGGTTGGCAATGCAACAACTGGTAAAGTTTTCTACATTAAAACTTGTCAAATCCAATAGTTGTCATGTGTAAGCTGAGACAGTAAGTTCAACAGAAACAACAGCATAGAGTGTTGAAGGAAAGGATATGTTTTGATTCAATGAACTTCTTCTCAGTGCCTCTTTGTTGTCTAGCCTGAGGCCTTATGAGGAGCTCCTGAGGAAACATCTGGCATATCAAGGAGACAGTTCTCCCTGTCTCCCTCCTCCACATTTCCAAAACAAATCCTTGAACACTGAGTGCTGGTGACTGATTATAGTTTCTCTTATTACCACGGCAATTTACCAAGAACTATTTTAGTGAAATCACTCAAACAAATTCGATTCATCTTGGGACATTTAGAAATATCACTTGCACATTTTAAGGATAGCTGTTGCACAGTGGTCATAATGAACTTAGAATGAACTTCCTCCACTGTACTTTAGAAAACAGAAGAAGATATTAATACATTGTCTGTCCAGATAATAAGCAACATTTTAGTATCCATTGCAAAGTAAGAAATTTGAGGTTTATCAAGGTAAAAATTTTCATGGCAAGTTTTGTTCTTTATCTTACCTTCCTGACCGTATTACATTTCTGAAGACAAACTGAATGATGCTCATCCTGACTTTACACAGCAGGGCGCACCGCCTACCACAGTGCCATCAGCTTCACAAGACAGGAGATACATCAAGTTGACTCAGTAACTTATTCAAAAAGACTGAATGGTCATTGCTGTTTTATTAATTATAAATGCTTTATTTTAATTCAAAGGTAGTGTCAGATTAAGAGAAAGTTTAGCTTTCTATTATTTAGAGTGCTATCGAGTGGCTGTATTCATTATTTAAGCTTAAATAGTTTTGGATAATATGGGAGTACTTGTAGTCGTGCAGCTGAATAGATTGTACAGTTGTTTCATGTCTGATATCTTCCATTAAAATACACTGACTTAATAAAAAGGCAATTAAATAACATTTTGTGCTTGTCGTGAAATCTGCAGTAATATTTCCAACATCACAATTCTGCTGTAAATTTAATAACTGAAATTTTGAACAGCTATGAGTTTGCACTTTCTTTCGAGGGAGGAGGTTAAGCATTAGCTGAATGGATCAATTTGTCGCCTGCATGCTGAGATAGTGACATGGCAGACAAAGTGCAGGGAAACTCCCGGAGGGGACAGCCCTAGAGCATGCTGAAAATGATCTTTAATGCTGTCTTCCATGAAATAGCAACATATAGTAAAACTGACACACCATTTCAATAAAAACATGTCATGCAGAGGAGAAACATTACAGCGAAAGTACGGACTTGCATAGTCTGCACTTGACAAGGACTGACTGTCATCTGTGCTTTCTTTTAAGTGAATGTATGTGCTTTACATAAAACCTAGCAGCCGTATAAAGCTTCCACTCTTCTTGGATTTATGTAAACCTCTCAATTGATTTGTTTTTTTCTTTGTGACAGATGATGTTGCCAGAATAAATGTCATTATCCAGGTCATTTCTCAAGCCAGCCTTGCGAAGGTGTTGAGCCATCTTACCTGACTAAAACAATGTCCATCCGTGTCAAACACATAATGGAACCGTCTCACTATTTTTAGGCAACACAGGGGATGTTTGTTTCATACATAAGGTAATCTAAAGTAGTTTACAGACACAGAAGACGACAAAATTACAAAACCTTTAAGTTTTTCTTAAAAAGGAAACATTTATGGAAGTCACACAGTGCCTTTTTATACCACAATAAAATAAAATAACTATGGTATTTTCAGCTGTTACAAATGCTGAATATATCAAACATAAATGTAAGTTTGCAGTCTTATGCCTTGAAATTGGTCTCTGTCTCTTTAACAAGCTCTTACCACACTCCATCTTCAGCATGTCATCACAACAATGCGGCCTGAGAAGAACAGTAGTTCATATGATAAGGCCATAAACGCACAGTTTCATCAGGTGTTTGCTAATTGCTTCTGCCACTAGTCTGGAGGAGCTGAATGGGGAAAGCATGAGGTGATTGGTGCTCTGTGAGGCAGTACTCAGCTTGGAGACCGAGAGCCAAACAGCAGCTTTGAGGAAATGGGCAAATGCAAAACCTCACAAATTTGACCCTGAGAAGCAGAAGATGTGAAGCCTTTTGCACGTCTTCTGCAGCAAGCAGTTTCTGAAAGGTAAGTCGTGTTTAATCTGCAGCTTTGTAATGAACAAAGAGACAGAACTCTCCTTCAGTCACAGGCTGTTGGCAAATACTTTCTGGAGGCTTTTTCTAGAAGCAGTGCTGAATGAAATACGAAAACATGCACAAAAAAAATTTGCATAACAGGTCCATATTTATGATGAATTTCTGTGAGTAAGCTAAACACCACCCAATTCTGTTCATATATTTTGTCATCTTATAGTTCTTAAAAAGGAATCCAAATCAGCTAAACTTGGTGTGTTGGTGGCAGGTCAAAGTTTTACAGAAACCATAGAAACTGGTGCATCTCTGGCTTAAAAATCATGAATGAGATTTAGAAGTTAAAATATGTTCAGCAAAAAAATAAAAAATAAAATAAAAAAATATCAACAATACTGATTCAGATTTATTTCTCATTAGCACCAGGTTACAAAGTGGGAAAGAAATTTCTGTAACACTTTATTTGAAGGGGTGTTCATAGGACTGACATGAGGCTGTCATGAATATGATATAACACCTCTCATGAATATGAAGAAGCCTTTATAAATGTTTATGACTGTTGTCATGAAGTGTCATTTGGTAAATAATGACACGTTTAATGCAAAGTTGCATTAAAGGTCAACTAAAAGTGTCAACTTTACACTATTTGGTAAATAATGGCATTCTTATGCACACCCTTTCAAATAAAGTGCTACCGATATGTCACATAAAATCTAGCTAAGTATGAAACATATCTTGCAGATTCTAAAACATTATTCAAGTTATTGCTTTTGACCATCACCACATGTCTTTATCTGTAAGAAACCCCAGACTAATTTATTTCTTTGTCAATCACTTGTGATTATTGCTACACCAGCTTGTGTATGACTGTCGATGTAACAAAAAAATATCAACGCTGTCTTCCAGGTGTCAAGTCTTAAAAATATAAATTGTTTTAGTTTTTGTACTTAAATTTTGCTGTCACCCAGGATAGACTGTGACTTCAGGTTACGAAGTAATTATATCAATGTTCCACAGTTCAAGAAGGACAGAAATAGATCTACCCCCAAAACATCTTCACTTGCATAGATAATTATTGCAGAACAGATGAAAATGTCCTTAATGCATCCAAATTTGGAATATTTTAACTGTGACATTGGTTAAAGTCACAGCATGCCCTGAAGGAACACGTTTTTTTTTTTTTTTTTTCTTTTAGCCGAGAATGAGGACAAGAGCTCCAAGTGCTCCACTGACCTCTGTAATCATCGGGTGGCAAAACCGAAGCGCCACTTGCTTCAGGTGTTTGCAATTAATTCAGGCTGGGGCCCACTCCAGACTTTTGTCCCCATTTTTACACTAAAATATCCCTGTCCTCACCTCATCCGCCGGCCTCAAAACCAGTCAAATAAAGCTGAGTACCGGTACATGTGGCAAGGATGTGTGAAAAACCTTAAAATAAAATAAAAAATTATAGATTTTGTTACAGTAGCTTAGTCTTAAATGGATAAAATAACCAGCACCTCAACTGTTGGTTTTCAATTAGAAAACATTTACTCCTTTCCTATAGTTTTCTTTTTTTTGTTTTTTGTCTGCAGACTGTTTATGCTGCATGTCTGGTCAAGCGAGTTTTGAATGTTAACCGACAGCAAATGTGAGAAAAATGAGGTTTGACTTTTGTGACAAGGGTTTGCCGAACGTAAACAATGTGTGCTCAGTGGGCAGGAAAATTGATGATTGCATCTATCTGTGGGTTGTATACCTGCAGTGTTAAAAGATGCCACTCTGCTGCTAGGGACAGTTGAGCACTGGTGATTAAAATTGAAAAAGCCAATGGATTCCTCCTCAGAAGCAGCCATTTTCGAATTCCATCTGTTCGACAGCTTCCAAACACACTGCTCTGAATTTTCCTGACTTTTTGCTTTCTTTGCTTCCTTACATGCCAGCCGTGTCCCCGGAAAAGACATTCTTGTTCCAGTTTTAGTAGCACCCCTTTCCCCCCACCACCACCCACACCCCTCCCAAATAGGATCAGTGGGGATTAGTTATGAGGGGAGAACAGAATCAGCAATCACGGTGACATGTTGGCTTCGTTTCACCTGCAGATCATCTCAAAGCATGCATGCTTGTGCTGGAGACAGATATCAGCTCACAACATCTGATACACCTGCAGAAATGTGGATGACACCTGCATGGGACTTTTTTTCATTCCTCACTTCATGCGTTGCCTGAGGCACCTCTAGATGGCACTGTGCAGCTTTTTGTGAATTGCTGCACAGCTTTTATTGTGCTGTGGTTTGACTGGCTGGATCCGTACTGAGTGGAATCTGAAACCATTGTTTTCCTGATAAGCTATCATGTTTTTTTGTAGTTTTGATTTTCATCTCCAATTTTGCTTTAAGACAATGAGTGTCTAGCAGGTCAAGAAATCTCTAACAAATAAGTAGAAATTTTGAGCTTTCTCAAAAAATTTCACAAAATTAGGATTCAATTTGTCCTGATTTTTAATCATGAAAAGCATTTGCTGAACACGAGAAAGCTTAGAATAAATAACCTTGATCTAACCTCTGGCTATATACCCAAAGCTGAGCTTCAACTCTCATCAAGGTCACTACTTTAGTATCACAGGGAGCAGGATACGGTTCCTGATCTGTTTCCACTTTAACAATTTGATCCCATTCTACTTATTATACAGCCTGCTAGATGTGACCCCCCTGGATACATTAGTCACCCCTCTGCAGCCCCTTTGTCCCGCTGTGGATGTCACACAAAGGACACAGAGGAGCACTACGTGCAAAGTGAAGGAAGCCTGAGCCACCATATTGTCTCTGCAAGTGAAATTAATCATCTCTGGCACTTGCTGAGAGTTTAGCACATATGAGAGAAATGTCTTTGGCTTTTTTTTTTATCTGTAAGGGGGGAAAAAATCATAAACAACAGAAACAAAGAGGGGATCTTTTAAATAATTCAGATGATGTTATTAAAGCTCACTTCCAATAAGAATTACTAATGGGTTTCAAGACCAACCGAGAGAGAATGCAACTTTATATTTATTCAGCCTTTTTAGTGTTTTGAGAACAGCTCTCAGACTCTATTTTACTGAGCCTCAATCAGACTTAAATTCTTTGCAAAATGATATGTCCTTCAGTACACCCAATATTTACAGCAGCCTGCTTGAGCAATAACCAAACATTATATTTTAGTAATATTTTTTAAAGTTTATTTCCTGAAAAACTGTTTAAATTCTCAACACAATAATAACTTTACCCAATCTTGTAGATTTTTTTTTCTAATTAAACACAATTAAACACAGCATGCCCTGAAGGAACACGTTTACTGTTCACTGTTTGTTCAGGTTAGATTCATACTGCTTTGTCACATCATAGCAGAAAAAGCAGGTTGACATCACAGGAAGACCCTTATGGCTCTTGCATGACACATGTTACACATGTACAAGAAAAAAAAAAAAACAATATGGCTCCCAAATGGGTGATTTTAATCATAGTGACAGTGAGGTTAATCCCCACACTTAATTAGGACCATATGAGATTTGCATATGTCCTGGTTTAGAACCACCCTGCATCTGTTTGGTGTGAGACAAACTAAAGACAAAAATCTTTTGGTATGAAAACATCTATTGTTGCACATCTAACATTGGCTACACCTATCTGGAACAGTGTCTTAATGTTGGCTATAATAATACCTGTTTTACAAATCTGCTTTTCATTGCAATGGCATAGGATATTTTGTCATGTTTAAAGCACATGTGCTCAGATGCAGCATTTACCTGCTACTCAGATATCACATATGTAATATTGTGTGGTGTTTATGCAAATAAACACCACACTCTCCTCACTTTAACACAATTTAGTACTCTCACTTGTTATGTTTATCTATATGTGAATAGCTGAAAATCATAAAGAAATTATTACCATGGATTATGCAAATGTAAAATACCCTCCTTGCTTGTCCATGTCAGTAAAACCCATAAAGTTGAGTGAATGCATTTAGTTTTCTGAAGTTCTGTCTGACTAAATAAGGTAAGATAGGGTTTAATGCTGGGGCTTGGTGACGGCTTTTAGACGCTAAGATCCCACAAATCCATTTCCAGGAAAAGCAAGGGTAAAAAAACATTTCGGTTGTTATTGTCAATTCCCAGGAGCTGTGGCAATGTTAAGACTGCAGAGGATTCTGATAAGACAGCAAAAGAGACTCTACACCTTATCTCTCTAGCACAGTCCTTGTTCGCTAAGAAATCTCCCTTGCTGTATGTGAAAAACCCAAACAAAACACATTTTTTTCTCTTCTTTAATTAATATAATTCCAGTTTTTTAAGAATCTAGTTCGTCCCGTTAATGCCAAAGAAAAGAACACTGACAGTGGTAATTGCTAAAATGAGTAATAACATTTTTTTCATTTCCATTAAATTTTTTTTTAAAGATGATTCTCTGTACTTTTTCCTCCACGAGTCTTTTTAAATTGCAAAATTAATTATCTGAGATCACAACCAAGCTTCTCTGCTCCTGCTGACGATAAGAACATCTGCATCAAGCCGACAAATAGAAGAATGGACACCGTATTTAGAAACATTTCACCAAAACAATCTCACTTTATTAAGGAAGACTAATAATGGTGCCCTTTTGAATCGTGCATGCTGGTGCTGTGGGTCATTAAGCCCACTGGGATAAGAAAAAGTGCGAAGCAGCACAGCTGGGAGTGTGACAGTGACAAAGTTACTGGTTGTTAACAAACGTCAAGGGGTTCTGTCTAAAATCTGATCTGAATGCAACATCTCAGACACTGGATTTTATGCGTGTTAGACATGAGCTGTTGACATATAAAGAGTCACCTTGCTAGAGCCTTGAATTTGTCCTGCTCACTGATCCGGCTGCACTTGTAACACCACAGGAGCCTGTAGTCATATACCGAACATCCTGCAGCTCTACAAAATGACACTTTAAAAAGGGAGGCACAGTCTTATCTACTAGCAGTCTTCAGTGTGAATGACTTCGTCTGTCAAAACTGGGTATAGCTCATTGGGTATATTATAGCTCATACTTTGGCTGCTTGCACACATGCATGCACTTGCAGTAAGTCATTTTGTGTAACACAGTATGCGAAACAATGTGTATCATGTTTCACTGCTAAACATTCTGCTGTAAGAAAAAGAAAAAAAATCAAAAGAATCAGTTTCTGCTGGCTACAACATATCCTTTTACTCCTCTTCAATATTCCAAAGATAAGAGCAAACAAGTGGGTCAAGCTGGGAAAAGATGATGTTTTGGGGGAAACCTACATGTTTTTGTCGAGATCAAAGTGATGTGTCGCTGTTTTTTGCCCTCTAGGCTTTCTGTCAGCGGCTCCTCAAGTTTCAAAAATGGTACATCCAAAAGGTGCAGTGGGTTCAAAAAAGTTTACACACCCCTCTTAAATACTTGTTTTACAATGTAAAACAATAAGAGAAAGATTAATCATTTCAGGACTTTTTCCACTTCAAAATGACCTGTAACCTCTATGAATTAGAGGTTACTGAATTATTGTAAAAAAAAAAAAAAAAAATGGAAAAATGCAAATCTAAAATAAAAGATAAAAAAAAAATCCAAACTCATGTTAAGGAGTCAAATACACCAGTCCTTATTTAAATAGCCTACAATAAATCCTAAATTAAATCCAGCTGTTCAATCAGGCCTTTATGGTGTTGCTTTAGCAGCAAAATCCGTGGTCTCCAAAGAACTTTCAAAGGATCCAGGTTATCAATTTTTCAAATGTTGTCAGAGTGGGAAACAAAATCTAATGCAAAATATTTTGCAATAGATATAATGCAGGGCGCATGTGGAGAAAATATGGACTTTCAGTCCATATTGTACCTGCAGACAGCCGTCTTGATGCATTTCTCTCCACTGGTTTGCATATTTTTGTATGTTTCTTCTGCTCCTTGCTACATTCTCCAATCAAGTTTACTAGAGAAAATCTCCTAAACATAAGGCAGCCCACTGTTCACATGTTTTCTCTAATTTAAATCAACCCAGACAACTTCATTGAGTTCTTGGTTGGTGGTGCAATGGCTATCAATTGGATTTATCAGCAGGCAAGGTAAAAGGGCAGGCTGGCTTGTAAAACTTTGGCAACATGGACTCTGTGCACCCTTGCCCTCAATCCACTTGACTAATGTCTGCTCCCAGGCTAATAAAACAGATGAACTGCTGCTTCTCAACTCAAAAAACAAAACGGAGACGTTTGCAGATCTGCTGCCCTCTGTTTTACCAAAACTTGACTTGAATTCCCCAGGCTGCACACTACAGATGGTGAGCTTCCAGCTCCTCTGACCAGACAACAGTGCAGAACTCTTGGGAAAAAGAAGGGAAGAAGGAATCTGGCTTTATTTAAAGGAATGTAGGTGGACTGATCTTACAGAGCCACAGAAGTTATCCAGCCTTTACCTGGAATCCTTTTTCTATAAACTGAAAATTTGTCCATTCACTGAGAGTTTTCCCCATTGTTTCAGGCTCATGTTTAGCTGAAAAACTGCTTTCTGACCTTATAACAAATGTGGAGAAAAAAGGACTCAGGTTTCCTCATCGTTGTTCAACCAGCACAGTTTTGTTTTGTCTACTGGTTCGGTCAAAATTAGGCTTAACCAATTTAAGATTGTGGAGATAACCGTGGACATCCAATACAATATCACCATACTACTTCTGGTTCTTTCTTGACATCCTGGACAAACCTGGTTTGGTTTGTTCAGATTGATTCTACAGAGCAATATTTAGAAAAATAAATTTAAAAAATCAGAAAAAGTGTCTTCACCAGATCAATAACTATGCACATTCCCACTAATTCAACCTTGTCTTCTTTTTTAAAAACATTTTTATGCATACAGATATTTTCCAAAAAGTCTTTATAGCATTTTTAAAATATTTATATTTAGAAATGTATGTATATTGACAGCAAAGTGGAAAGGAAGGCAAATTCCTTGTGAACAAATGTGGCAATTAAAGCCCATTTTCGTTGGTCTTTCGTTTCAATACTCTGTATTTTGCTCCACAGTGAATTGTCTAATTTTCCCTGAAGATCTCTAAGGAGCCACATGCAAATCTCATAATCAAAGATCTCCATATAGCAGAGTACTTCAGCTACAACAGCAGGTAGCCACAGGGGGAGCAGCCATTTTATCACCAGGTGTACTGACGTGAAGTGCTTCCATTATTTCCCCTCTGCATCGACACTGGAGGTAAACATGGCTTATGTTGTGTTTTCACAGCATAAACAGCGCTACATGTGGTTTCTAGGATTCGTGTTCATTTACAACCCTATCCGGTGTCTTGCAGTAAAAACAGCAAAAGTTAGAATCCCACAGCTGTTGCACATTTAACAACACTGTTTTAGAAACTGCTTGAAAGGGCATCAAGATGCTTCGGGCTTAATGAACTACACAGGATGATTAGAGAAAATCACTTAAAAACATACAGCTTACACTGCAGGCACTGCTGAGACTCTCATTTAGTCATTATTTGATAAGCAGATCAGAAATGTGATTGGTTGTTCCTTCCTGGAGGGATGTGTCTAAGACTGCGGCATTCATTAGCACCCCCGCCCCTCTATCTTTATCATTAAAGAAAGCAACTGGAAATGGGAGGAAAAATGGTTTTCAGGTGTCTGCTTGTTGAACTCTGTAAGTAATTTTAATTGGATGGCAAATAACTACCTGCTGCGCCATCTCCTCTCACAGAGGACAGTCTCTAAAAAAAGAAAAGAGGAAGAAAAGAAAAAAAACACAGAAAGTAAGCACACATGTGTCTTTACCATGCATGTCATTCACCACTCCTTGCTCTCTGTGTTCTAAACAATTATTCTGGGACAACAGCTATTACTGCTTGTTATCCTTTATGATTGGTTTTCACATACAATATGACTTGTTAATAACTGTGCTGAGGACATCAAAAGGACACCTGCCCCGTCCCATCAGCGTCACTGTCAATGAGCATCAGCCCGAAGAGCAAGAGAAAAAAAGACAAAAATAGAAAAAAAAAAAAAACATTTTCTATTGCATCATAAGTGGCTTGAGGTAACCCACAACTTGTTTCAAGGATGACTGACTAATAGAACAACTGAGCATGACAAAGTCTAAGCAAAAGGTAAAGTCATTTGCAGTTTCTTACCATGAATGTTTCCAGTTATCACATACATGCATAAGTATACACTTTACACGTAACGCCTACATACGATTTGCATTAATCTTCCACACCTACCAGTACAAATACAACTAATACATCCATCTGGTTTGCAGTGTTGAACTACTATTATTTTGAACACCAATTGTGTTAACAGAAAACATAAAAGAATAAAAAGCGGAAAATGCTACCTGTGACAGTCAAAACAGAAACATCCCACAGCTGCCAAGTCTTTTGTGGTTACAGTTTACAATTAAGTACAGATTAGCTTGTTCCCACACCACACACCCTCTACTGACCTAATAATTTGAAACTGAGGCCGGAGGTCCAGCACTTGAGAAAGCTGTGGTCCTGTGTTGATGGAAGTCGTATTTTTACAAATGCTGGTCTGTACGTTTAAATGTACAATTAAACATTTACTTAGATTATACACATCTGATTCCTTGAGTCCTTTTTTTAATTTAATGGATTTTTAACTTCTATCTGCCATAGAGCTTAATCAATGTGCAAATACTCACAGTCTGTTGGAAGACTTTGACACAAAGTAGGAATACACACAATTTCCAAAACACAGAGAAAGACTTAGCAATAACAACTGTACTAACAGTGCTAATTGCTAGTTAAATTGAGTTTAAACATATCCCTGATTTATTATGAAAAGCCCATTTTATTGATATGCTAAGTGTTACTTCTCTCAATTTCCCAAGTACACACACAGAATAATGTCACCATTCATGAGGAATCAATGACTATTCATTGCAATACATGTTAAACCACAGTTTTACTAGGTATATTTTTAAAATGTCAAAGCTTGGATGCCAAAACAAACTACAGCATCTAAAAGAGCAATGAAAACTTTTAAATGATATCAAGATCACGTGTGTAGGTTGAAATAAACAATTTGCCTCTGAAACCTGTAAAAAGTAATAACCAGACATATATAAAAAAAAAAAAGATTTTAAATTTTAAGATTTGCCATAAAACAGAAGATAATGGGTATCTGAATAATTGCCTGCCGTTTTAGTGATAAGAGTAAATGTCAGGTAGTTGACTTGTCGCAGCTCCTTTTCTCAGCCAAAATGCCATCCAAAATTACTGGAGAAAAACACATTCAGCTTGCATCTCTTAAAGAGTAAAGCTACATTCTCAATTTTATATTTAAATGATCTCCAATTTTGGACTAAGGATGGACTTTGTCAAAGCTATTTAAACATTCTACACATTGTACAATTCAACGGGAGTAGCCACATTCTGTTCCAGTTGATTTGTAGAAAATAATTACTAGAAAACAAGTGGATAATACTTTTGTGATGCGTTAAAAGAATCAACTTTTTTTTCAGCAAAACGCATTAGTTAATTAGTCATTTAAATGCATAAGTTTAATTTAAAATTAAGGTAAAAAAAAATAGTTAATGAGCTATATTGTCCAATAAGGTGAAGCTATATTACTTCACCTTATTACTGAAAATTAAAAAAAAATTGCAGTTCACAAGTCATGTACGAAAACAAAAACATTCTTCACATCACAGAGGTAACAAAATCAATACAAAAAAATTCCCATCTTGCCATCTCGGTCCTGGACCCTGAATTAAATATATCTTGCTGACAGCATGTCAAGGAGATATGCATGATTTGGAGCACGTCTGGTGCAAAAGGAGCACATTCTGTGGGATTTCCTCCTGCTGCTACTTGTTCAGAAAGTCTTGCTGACTACTGATTGCTTCAATTCGAGAAAAGTTCACAGATTTCAAAACTTTGGTTGAAATTCCAGTCTGCAGTTTGGTTGCAGAACTCTGATCCACATCAGAACCCTGAGAAATTTGGTTACGGACTGGCTGGTGCGCTGTTTACATCCATATTCATAATTCAAGTGTGATCATTTAATGTTGTTGTTTTTATGTAGTTACTGGGAGCCACAGTCAATGGGTTTTGTCATTGTGAAGGAAAAAGCTGCTTGTACTCTGCTTGACGTGAGACGGCACGATGTCGATTCTCTGTTCAGCTTGTTGAACACTGACTAAAAGAAATGAAAATAAAGTCGACTGAATATGCAATTATCATTTTATGAAAGTAAAAATAGATTATGTTGGGATTTTTTTGACCATGTCTGTGTAAATGATGGACAAAGAAAAGGCTTCTGTACAACCTTTGTATAGAGGGTTGCATATTGGCAGTGGCAGTACAGGAAGTGAACCAAGCCCTTCAGTCCATGTTGGCCATGCTTCCAAATATCGAATACCATGAAAAGCCATTTCGTTCAACTTTGCACTTCTCTCTTTGCAGTGTGGGACGATTGCTACAGCGGAAGCAACTTCTGGTAATTCAGTAGTACATCTGAAAATTTTGTATCACGCCTTGATTTAATTTCTTGTAATTCTTATCTGACACAACCAATCAGGGGTCACTATAAAAGCATGTGTAAATTTGGGAATAATTCCATGTGATGGGAAAGTACTGAACAACAAGAAATGTGGGTTGCCACCTTCCCATCCTGTGTGGATGTTGTTCCTTCCTTAACCACTTCCAGTGCCAGACTTCACTGACCCAACAACAAAAAGGTCAAGAAGATGTGGGACTCAGGGAACTATAGAAACCGACAGGAACAGTCTGGAAGCAATCAGTCTAACACAACGCCTTCTCAGAAACAGAACAGAGAGAGTTGATTCCGAATCACCAAGTATCCTAGAGGGTGTGTTTTTGCCCTGAAGTTGAAACAGTCAGAGAAAATCCACACAGGAATGCGGAGAGCAAACTCCCAGCAGATTGGTCCACACAGCTGAGTTTGCACAGCATCTGCCCACCGATGTTACAAACTGTGATTCAAACATACATGCAAGGAACTCATGATGATCAAAAACCACAATTTCGAAGACAGTGTAGCAAAATCATTCTGTACAACTGAAGGGTCTGTCTGAATCTCTGCCAGTCTACGCTTTTACGTGTAAAATAAAATTAGGGTGTTAACCCAGAAGACTGGAGGCTCAATGTAAACTTCACTCAATGTTGGGGAGGAGAAAGTCTCTCTGGATTTCTCTGTACTGCTTTTGAGCCAGAAGCTTGACAGTTTATTGATCTCCCTCTTGTCTAATCAGTAGCCTTGTCACATTATAACAAAGGAGACCTGGTCAAAAAGAAAGCAATTTACTTCAGCCCAGTGAAGATTGCAGGGCAGGGTTTAGTAGTTTTCTTTCCCTTTCATGGACAGCCCTGTGCAGGTAGCGGGGTTCAAGTTGAAATCAAAACAGTGTCTCGACGTATTCAGTCTGGCAGGTTAAAACTCAGGGGCAAAAAACACTCTAACCGATTGTCCATCTCAACGTCAGCCGTGAATGCTGTTATTCCGTCCGAGCAGGCTGTGAAGATGAATCTTACACGTGCCACAAAGCAAAGGTGATAAGCTTAAGAAGTTATGGTGCACGACGACAGCTGAGTGATGCTATGAAGCAGAGAAACAGTGATAAATAAATCACGAAATAAATTAGATAATTTACAAAACAAAGAACAATCATTGGTGGCACTGCCACCAATGATTGAAGTCACACATTCTTGTCTGTGTGACTTAGAAAGTGTTGGCTTCGTTTCTGGTGATTAAATGTACCAGTTATATCAAGAGAACCATCACTTAATGAAGATGTCTTGGTGGAAGAGCATCCTCCTGAAAATCTGCCAGTATAAGCCAAGTGTTAAGAGTATCGGGCCAAAACAAAGAGGTTTGATGGTAATGTTTCAATTATAAAGGCTGGCCTGTGGGTGAGCATCCACAAATAAGTCATTTGAACAATCCTGCTTATAAGAGTCAGTCCTCTTAAAAACTATTTTACTTCTTTGTCTGGTTGTTGCATTCGTCCTTTTTAATGTTTTTAAAGCCATCAGCTTATGGCTGCAGAATGTATAAATAACAGTGCTGACAGGTTTATATTTTACCCAATTCGTGTATGCAGTAAATTTTAAATTTCAAAACAAAACCTTGTTTTACAAATGATCTGATAATGATATACATGCTTCAAAATGCATTATTATATCCTGTGAATGACTATAAATGCAACATATAGCAGTCTTTAGCAGTATGACCAAAAATGTGTGTCTTCATAGAATACATTGAAGTTTGCAGTTAAAACATGTGAACAGTTTAAAAGGTCTGAACACTTTTGCATGGTACTGTGCTTAGCTGGCGTGAGCTGTGGCTTAGAAATTGTTGGGATTTAGAAGTGATTTACTTTTGCATCCCCCAGGTCATCACTGGAGAGTCTTGTTTACAGGCATCCAAACACTCGAGCGGCGGTTTACAGAAGCATCACAATGACATGGTGGGCGGTCGCTATGCAACCGAGGGAATCTATGCCTTGCTGTGACCCACCAGGTTGACCGAGTCTTTCTGGCTCTGTAAGCAAAAAAACACGGGAACTGAGCTGACACTGCACATTCAAAAGCCAAAAAAAAAAAAAAAAAACCCTTTTCAACACAATTTTTTTTCTCCTTTAGTGTCTGTGCTTTCCAGAGTCATATGCGCTCCTATTAATAGTGTTACAGAGCATCCTATTCATCACATCCTCCTCAAAGCCTAAAAGAATGACCTTTAAGGCCTTATTTTCAGGTTCTGAATTTAAAAGTGCTTTTGATTTTTGTGGCTTGCCCTCCAGCTTCTCTGGAGTCTATCTTTATTCCTTTGGGAGTAAGATCTGTTTGGACTTTGGGTTCAAAGAGCAAATGCTTAGGGATGACTAGAAAACCTAATAAAGGCAGTGAGGTGAAATCTCTCAGATGAATTAAAAAAAAGAAGAATCTACAAGGTCTAATGGTCACATGCTTCTATGCATGTACTGCTAGGCTTAATCAGAACAGATGGCTAATACAAATGAGATTGAAAACCTGAGCACCATTTTAGTCTCTCCAACGGCAGAGCTGAACAGAATAAGGATACGAAGAGCAAGAAGTACATCTGAAATACGTCGTTTATAAGCAGAATGTGTGTTTTTTTTTTTTTTAACTCTCCATGCTTTTGAAAGCATGATTTAACTTTCACAACATTGATAATGCATTTCAGGGAATAATGCAAATGGTTTCAAGAATGGTACATAATTATTATATGAAAATACAGCACCGTCTCACAGGAGAAAAGCCTGAGTATAAAAGAACAAACATGGGTAAAAATCTGTTTGCTATATTAATGCCATCAAGACTCATTACAGGTCACGACTTTAGAGCATGGTTAAAAAAATGTTCGCCTGGGCAGAATGTCCTTGGATCCCTGTAGCTTTACTGTGTTCACAGTTTCATGCTTTTAAACTCTGTTTAAACCCACCAGCTGACATTGTGATATTGTTAATTAAAATGTCCCACAATTAACGTTCAAGGTATGCTGCCTTTTTTTTTTCTTTTCAGAAAAATGCAAAACATGAGCCCAAAACCAAAAGCTGGCTTTATGTACTTTGAAGAGTTTCAGTTATTCTGTATATTGAAAAAGCCAAAGCAACACATGCACATTATTCCCCACCTCTCTCTCTTTCTATCTCTTTCTCTCGCACATTCAGCTGTTTGAAAATAGCTGAATGTGGTTTATGCATTTTAGTAAAATAAAACAAAATCAACTATAATACAAAAAGAGCCACAAAGAGAATGTTTTCTTTGTGGACGAAGAGCACATGCAGTGAAAAATGGATGAATCAACCCGCAACAACAAATATACTGAGAGATTTTGGAGAAACTGGTCGCCCAAGGATGCAAGCACAAAATTACATCAATGGATTGTAGACTGCAAACTGAATAAGTTTGCATCACCTGCTCTGTATGTTGTATGAACTCTTTCACTGGCTGTCCCACAAAAAGGTGAAACTTGAGATTTCCCTGTTGTTATTATTTAACCTTATGGGACACTTGATATTTAATTAATGAAACAATTGTGGTGTACACGTCCAGGAGTTGGAGTAAATCAAACAAGTAAACTATGAAAATACGTCCCTGCTAAAAGTAGAATCCAAAACATTGTTCGTAAACAATTTTGCTGGTTTTAACTTACAAAGATAATCTGGTGTGAAGTTTAAAGCGATACAGAGTATTTTGGGATGCCATGTAGGAGATCGAAGTTTGCATCCTGTAACTTACTTGTAATTAACGTTTCGTCCTTTTTCCACAACAGGTTAGTGCAGACTTCATTCACAATGTGACCTTACCTTAAATGTGCTGATTAATTCAAATCTCCTTAGGGTTTTGAGCTCACAAGGACAACACAAGATGTAGCATTAGGCGCCAAAGCTAAATACAGCCCTGAATGCATTCAAGATGCAGACCTGCACTTGTTTGCCAGTGTGAATATAGTCCTTCCTCGGACACGTTGAAGAACCACCCAAGCAGCAAGTCACCGGGAATGCTCTCAGGAAAATAATTAAAAGCAATATTACATCATTACATCTGTTAAGCTACCCAGGTGAGCTTAGAAACAGTCTGTGGCTGACATTATTCCTCAAAAATATGCATCAGGGTCGTCTTAGCCATTTGTCTGAATGTGCTTAAAGCATTTACAAAGTTGCAGAAAAATCAGCTCAGCTGAAAATCCCCCCTTTGATGTGGCTTTTTGTTTATTTGCACTGAGAGCAGATAACAGATCAAATCATTCAGGGAGAAATTTAATGAATGTAATAATCATTTAAAAGCTGGTCCACCTAAAATTGGATCAGTTATGATGCATGTTAATACCAGTTATGAAAATGGCTATTTTTTCTTTGCACTGAATGCCACTTGCTTCAGACAAAAGCATGCCCGTCTTTCCCTCCGGAGCGTTGCATACTAGGAACTCAATTATAGAATTGTGGACAATTTAGATATTACAAAATATTTGCACATCGATTGAAACTCCTCCTCTTGTGCAAGTTCTGGATCTTTTTCAGTAGAATAGCACAAGAATGGCCTGCATGACTCAGTTCCCTCCTGTTCGTGGTAAAGAGGCTGTTATATGACATTAGTCTTAGCATTTTAACACAAGATGCATTTAAGTCATGGAGGGAAGACATGAGTGACTTGACTTTAGTTTTCAGGATGTCTGAGGGCAAAGGGCTGAGCAGCTGCAGACTACTCCAGCTGCCGGGAAGTTCAGATCAGCCAAAGGCTGAGGACACAAATGCCCAACACAGTACAGAGGAAATCAGCACATTTCATCAGAATAAAGGCAACAGCTGAATGGCCTGTGATAAAAGCTCGTACCGAGCCATTTTAAGAATTGGCAGCAGTGGTGGAAACTGATTGCATGCATTCACTGCATCTCATTTCCTGCTCTTTCTTTCTTACAATAAGACACAATTTCAAGATTTTGATAGTAAGAGGAGAAAAGGACATTTGTATATCATTTTCATGCAAAACGTGTTCATCTATGTCACTGGGTGGGAGTGGGGGAGACAGAGGATTAAATCCTGTGACTGACATGCCACAGGTCTGCAGTGGTTTTCATATTAGTATTGTAATTATTTGTGACTTGTCATAGCGTTAATTGAAGTTGGAGGATTTTCAATTCTGCGACTACTGGGATAATCCTGGCTATGTTTACAGGTAAGATGTGTTTATTTAGCAAGTAAAGTCAAAATGGCAACATCCTGCATATGGATGCGTGGGTGGGTGGATTTGAGGGTTTGAGCATTTAGGAACCGTATTACTTTGCTGAAAGTTGTTGCAATTAGCACCCTTGTCACCATTTAGTTCAGATTTTTCAAAAACATTAACGTATGGTTGGCGGCTGATAGATTCTTTTCACTTTTGAATTACTACCCTAATTGTGCTCACAAAAACATTCAGACATTTAGAAATACTTCTGTAATCATGTCCAAATTCAGCATGCTTTGCAACCAATAGGTCTTTCAGATCACTCTTTTCTTTTACATATCATGAATTGATAAAATTAACTACTTTAGTACAAAATGAGCTGACATATGTGCAAGTAGAATGCAAAATGCAAACATCTTTTCTTTTTTCTTCTGAAAATATAGAGTTACTACTTGCAAATCAAACATGAGGACAGAAGCTAAATGTACGCGGTTATATGTTTGTTTGTATTAGCTCTACAATAGACGTGCAACCTGTCTTGTGTTGTTCTCATGCCTGAACAAAGCTCAAACAGATCTGGACATGCCAGTATGCTGTCCAGGCTGGTGTGGATATAAGAGTGAGTGGATGGAAAAATGATCACTTTCTTTTATCTTTTTTTTTCTAGTGCATTAATAATTCACTGGTATACAAAGCTGAAGTAAAAATGGATTGAATGATAACAGTGACATCACACATATTTCATATGAATGACTTTAAAATTAGCCCAGATGTGCTTTGTATGAAAACATATAAACTACATTGTGCTTGATTTGTGTTGCATACAAATATGAAGAAGTAATATTTGGTTTCTGAGTCAAGGTTATAATTTGCTCTTGCAATTACATTGTCTACTGATACAAATTGCATAATATTGCACACAGTTTGTAAAGTAAAAAGGTCACAAATTGTTCTTCTCCTTGATGTGCAAATCTAATTTGTTTATAGCATCTGTGACGGAGCATCTGCTGCTTACCAAGGAGACAATTAGCAATCCATCAGTCAGTGCTCTGTCTTGTAGTTAACTCTGATCATGCTCTGCCAAAAAGGATGGGCATCAACAAAAAAAAAAAAAAGTGTTGGCTATTGGGTGTGAACCCAAGCTGGGCATTTGCCCTGCAACTGGTGAGTCAGGGTACTGGCTATCTCAAAGTAGAGACAAAAATTTTACTTCAACAATAAAAATGATCGGTTAAAGATTTTAACTGCTGAATGTCTCGGGTTACTAACTTTGATCACTAATTTAACTTTTGCCATTAATGGGTGCAAAATGTCAGGAAAACAGTAAACTGCTTCACATATATGTGTGATTTGTTAAAATAGGTAGTTTTAAGCCGTTGTGCCCCCTAGCCCCTGCAAATACCCAGGGTCCACAAAGTAAAGATGCGCTAACTGTGTACATTTAGGAGGATATTAATAAAATTTTATATATTTTTTTGGCTAAAGCTGTTAACCAATGTTTGCTTCTTTAGTTTTTTCATTCCCTTCAAAGCTGCAATATGTAGCTTTAAAAAAAAAAAAAAAGAGGAGCAGGAGATGAGCGAGGCATTCATGAGGATGATTGAGAGCTCTAAAACCCTCCCCCTGGCTCTGAGGAGCTCAGTGTTTCACAGATTTTCTATACTGTGATGACATGGTGACAGTTTCAACAAATATGTAAAAACTGTTTGTTTTTTTTTAATAAAAGCTACATACTGCAGTTTTAATGAGAAGGAAGGTTTGTCGAGATTTGTTAATGTAACAATTTTTATGTATTTAATGTTATGTACTATTCTTGAAGTATGCAAATACCAATTGTTTATTAATTGCTAACCTAAATAGTTAACCGAAATATGGATGGATACAAATATTTTTCAGTTTACTATCGTACTTGCAATTTATTTTCATTCTGTGACTGATGTTCATGCATATGGCTGAACAACGTGCATGATAAAATATTCTGCTATATCTGTAGTCTATTATTAAAGTCATTGAACATAAGTAAAATTAATTGTATTGGGAGTCATCACTCCCAGACTGTCAGAAACCTTCTATTATCTGTGAAGCCTGGCAGCTGCTGTGAACTACATTTGCTGCTGAGAGGTCCCTCCTGGTTATAGAGTGAGGTCACATCTCTTCATCACTTCATTTTACCTGGAGTGAAACATACCTCCATGATCACCTTCAGGCATTCTGATGTGCAGCCTAATGAGCTCTCCAACCAATTATGATCCTGTGGAGACTCCCAATCCTCTTATTTGCATCTGCTACTATGCTCACACAATAAATATCTGCAGAGAACATTCCTGCTTGAATGCAAGACATTGCTCTGGGGACAGCAAGATGGATTTGCTATGACTAGGCACTATTCTGTTAGTATATCCCCTTCAAATAAAAATGTCCCTCGCTGCGGCTCTCCCCACTGGGACAATCTGCACCATGACGAAGTACAATTATGTGCCGCATAATAGCCAGTTCTAACCCCAACCCTGTTTAAGACACGAAGGGCAAACCGAAACCCTGTGGGACACACTGTGACTGTGGAGAATTGGGAAGGAGAATACGCATGACACACTGACTGAAAAACCTGGCAACAATAGCCTAATAATGGAAGGTCATGCCTTGGTCTGACATCACCAAGCAGAGGCAACTTGTCTCAGAGAAGTTTCTGTTCATGAAGAGACGCGCCTTGAATTACTGGGCAGTGCTGCTACTGATTCCAGTTACTTAAAGTGGGGCGCTGATACGACTGATCTCTTAGAAGAGATCTGCATCAAAGAAAAAGTTAATAACATACAATCCTCAAATATGTGATTAGGGATTTTCTGTATAAAGCAAAAAAAAAAAAAAAAACTATTTGTCATTCTCATTAAATATTGTTTTTCAAACAAATGCAGCTACAATTTGTAAGAACTCTAAATAATAATTTTACCTGACATTTTTTGTCACTCTATCTCTTCTAACCATGCTGTAATTTTTTGATCTTTTTTTTTTACACCATTTGCAGATTATTTCCATCACTTCCACTTAAGTGACATTTACAAATGAGGGTAAAATCAAGAAGGCAGTGGGTCTTAAATTGGAAAAGGCATTGAACTGAGGATAATGCCACAGGCTTCTTAATATCAAACCAAATGATATGAAATGTCAAATGATGTAAAATTGTTGCGGAGACAAATTTTATGCTCCCACCCTCATCGGAGCAGCACTTTTTAGGACTCTTTATTCAGCCCTGTAAGTGAATTCTTGATAAGATTATTGCTATGTGCAGAAACACTGAACACCACTGTCACTCTGAGAACTTATTTTCCTAACTAAAATAAAAGGTTGACTTGTAGAAAAAGGAATGAAAGTTTGTATAGAAGCCTGATGTTGAGGGAATTTGCACATTTGAGTTTAATGTTCCCGAGTACATTATTTTTTATTTTTTTTCCTGTGCCTTGAGGCTAAAAGCAAAGAAATTTGGTCTTCCACAGATGGGGAAAGACATGATGGTTTTATTTTACCAGCCAGCTGTATGCTGGTGAATATTTCATGTGGCTCATGTGCTTTCTGGTGGCATCCGAGATATTCATCGACATCCAATCTCACGCAATGTTTCCCCCCTATGAATGGTCTATTTCTCACTTACCGTTACCCATGTAAAAGTGGTGATTATTCGGGGGGGGGTTTATCCTCTAGTTGATTATCTTAGTCTGTCTCATTAAAGGTCTGATTTCTGTGCCTGGAAATGCAGTTAATTTAGGCTAATTTGTGAGACTGGAGACAGAATGTGAGGTCAGGGTCATTGTTTAAAGCAAGTAGTCAATTACACCGGCTCTAATGAGATCAAAGCAATAGAGGTCATCAAAAGAAACACAAAGCCTTATCAATTGCAAATTATAAGTCAGTTTAAACATTTCTGGTGGTTAATATAAAAAAATGTGAAGCTTATTTCAGCTACGAACCCTTAACCCTTTCATATAACGCGGTCACTGAAGTTCACAGCTAATCAAAAGCCTTTCTTTGTTCAATGGCAGCTAAGTCACTTCGCTGTGTTTATTAATTTGACGCTCCATATAATGCCAAAGTAAGGTCAATCAATTTAAGTACACAAAAATGTTTCTAGATCCACTTCCTCAAGATGTAAATCTAGAAACATCCACTTCTAAAATACAAGTGCACCTTAAATGCAGGCGGACTTGTGTTGAAACCTAGATGTTAAGAAATAGGTAATGGTATTCTTTAAATGCCTGAAGATGAATAAAATCACTTCAAAGAAATCCAGACTGTGTCATTTCTCCATGTCACTACATTTTTGGTAAAATCCATGTTGATAAAGCTCTAAGACACTGAGCTCTAAACATTGTATAGTCTTGTGTTACATCTAATTAGGGTCTTGACCTCACCGTCTTTGATATGTGATGCAGGATGAGGAGAAAATCCCATCTCGCTGAAGCCTTTGTCGCCTCCCTGCTGAACCCATGCCACTTGTTCCATTACATTTGATTTGGAAACCTGTTCACGGTCCAGTGACTCCCATTTTCTCAGGGGATTATCGACAGGGAGCCTTCATTTGTTCTAATCCATCTCTTTGTCATTCAGGACCGGATGTCAATTCCATAATTATGTTTCTAACTTCCAGTGAGATCCGCCTGTCAGATTTGCATGTAAAACAGGAAGGATTTCAATATGGCACCTTTGCAAAAGGAAAAAAAAAACAAAACAAAAAAACACACTCTCTATATGAAATAGGATTTTCTCCATTGATGTGAAGTAAGAGGCCTCTGCAGTTTTATCTTTTCTTAGGCTCTAGTATCCTGGAGTTACTCATTGTCTTCTTCACCAGAACCTACATTAGAGGATCTTCTGGTGAAATGAAGGCAGGTATTGTCTGCTCTTGTGTGGGGTGTGGGACTAATGTTGTCATACTAAATGCACAGTATTTAGTAGTCATATGTTACACTGTGAAATACAATTACAGGGAAAAACATAATTTGGAAATCGAGGCTGTCGAAAGCAATCATGGGAACACATGATTTGTATCTAAGGGAATTCTGTCTGCTAGACTTGAGATATTCACAACTGAACCAAATCCTATACTGCCTAGCTTTGGATAAACCCAGTAAGTAACAATTGACTGACTTTGGAAAAAGCTGTGTTTCTCTCAATAGAGTGTAAGTGGATTGATGTTCTTAGATATCCACTCAATTTTTGATTACAAGAGAATGCAATTTATTCTCTAAGTGTTACTTGGTTAGATTAAAATGTATACTTCTTACATTTTACATCCATACTTTTTAGAGGAACAGAGTAAACTTTCCTTTTGCAGTAAATAATGCAAGGTGTTTGCTTTATATGTTGTATTTATAGTAAATAAAAATTTACCGCAGTTGAAAAGATATTATATGACATTTCTGTATTCTCCGTTTTTCCTTGGGTAGAAAAAAAAAGCAGATTTTCTCTACTTAAATATGTGTGTTGCCTCCAGCTGCAACCGTTTTTGTATACAGACGTCAAGATTTGCTACAAGTTAGGAAGAGCTGCACCAAGCCAAGGTGCCCTTGAAGCTGTCTCAGCTCCTCGTCTACAGCTGCCTTCCTGTAGTAGCCCAGAGACTGCAGCATAGGAAGTTATAGAATTGTACACAAACATAACCTGTCAATCAGCACAAATTTTCACAGACTGGACAGCTGAACAGATACGGCATTGAATGTAGCAAACAGGTTATCATTCTGAGTCACTGTGGATTCCGACTTGTACCTCGTAATTACCTTATAGGGGGCAAAACATCTCACCGTTGCTATTTTTTCTCTCGGGTAATTCCTTTTTTAATTTTTTATATTACAAATAAAATATATAATAAATCATGTCTAATCAAACAACTCTCACGAATTAACATTTTTCACTTGGGTAATACAATGAGGAGGTTAACAGCGAGTGAGTTGCACATACACAAATTTGGTTTGAGCTGTTTAACTGGAGATCATGGAACATAAAAGTATAAGAGTAATTCATTTTATGTCATGAATTACACTCATATGTGTGACTGTCTAACCCAAGATGGAACAAGCACATCAGTGTACGGCACACTTATTCTTGAAATGGCTGTAAAAAGTAAAATCAGGCATTTCAATTATCAGGTAATTATGAGCCTCAAAGATTACCGTTTATGTTTCGGTGACTTGCGGGACATATGGTTTCTGTGTGGGTTGGTCTACAAATATCTCTTGATTGAATATAGCTAATTAACTAGACGTGCTTGTTTTCCTGTTCATGACAAAATGTTCACCGTTTTTCATAGTGAAGAAAGAAGCTGAGTTGTAATACTGTGGAATGACTTAACAGTAAGGAAACATTTCATCTTGTCTTATATTTGACATGCTGTACAGGGAAAGAATGATTAGCACCATTACCTCACAGCTAGACAGCTGGTTTGAATGTGGACTGGGATGTAGACTGATACGAGTCTAAATTATAATCGGAAAATAACATTACTAGTTTGCAGGTTAGTTTAGTTTCAGAGAAAGGCACCATTAGGTTTGGTTTTCTACAAAAGTGGGCATTGTTGTGGCAAGGTGAGATACAGGCCGTTTTGGAGCAGAGCATTGGAGGGCAGACAGGCAGGAGGTGTGAAGCTGACCTGGTCAGAGGAGCTGCAGGAGAGACGGGTGAGTAATCCAGGTGAGTATATTGTGGGAGTTTTTTAGCTTGCCTCAGAGTGGTTTCTCTAGAGGTGATCTCAGGAGTAGTTTCAGTGTGAAGCCCACATGGGGTCGTTTCTCAGAGGCTGAATGTCCGGCAGGCAGCTCCTACTATCCAGGTGTCTTTGATGAAGTTGGCATAGTACAGGACACCAGGGGCAGTCTGCTCACCCTGCCTACCACAAGTTCAGTAAAAAATAAAGCAAACAAACAAACAAAAAAAACTGCAACTCTGACTTACAAACTATCCAGAACTATGAAATCTTGTAGATTTTTTAGTAAATGTTTGTGGTTGGTTGTCTCATGAGACTATGTTGGGCCTACAATAAACCCGAACTTGCCATGAGGAGAGATGTGCTGTATTGATACATGAAGCTCATGAGACGAGATGATGATGCATGATATCAGTTTCAAAGAGGACATTTCAGCAATGTTTTTTTTTGGGGGGGGGGAATGTTTAAGAACTGAATTGTACATGAAATTATCTGTAATCACTTTAGAGCAATACAGTTTAGCTTTAACTACGATGTGCTCTGCAGTGTTTATGCTTCTCTAATTCTAAGGTATTCCTAATGCCTGGTGCCAACGGTACTTTATAAATGTTTCTCTTTTGTCTGAGAAATGCTCCGACACAAATCACCTAAGTGGTGTAGGAGGCGTCTTTAATGCTTTTGTTTCCTCAGCCAGGCCGAGGTTGGGTCCGTATTGGCTAACAACCAAGAAAGTCGTGAACCATTTTTATTTTTGCTAATAAAAGTTTGAGTCTTAAGCATAACTACAATAAGGGTAACAAGTTAAAGGTACTCACCTCCATTTGCAAGGCTCTTCTTATCTAAAGGTTTTAACCTCACCAGACAGCCACGTGATGACTGCATAGTACTTGAGACATATTTTATTGTGACAAGAAAGTTTGCAGTGTTTCATTATCAGAAAATCTTATTGCACTCCTAAGTAATGAGTGTACCGTGCTGTTGCACATTGATTGATGTCTCCCACCCTCCCGGCTGCATTGCTGTACAGGCGTAAGGAGGGCGCGAGTCATTTGGCACCCAAAAATATATTACCTTGCCCGATTCAAATATCGGGGCAAACATTTTAGATCTCTTTCAGTGGAAATATCTTCTATGTTCGTTAGATTTCAAGTAACCATATTGACTTTATTTACATACAGGTCAATACCACATTTAATACTAAATCCATAAAACTTTGACATCAAAGCCTAAGCCCTGTTAACATAGCCTCATGCTGAACTGAATGACTCTATGGCTTTGGAGTTGTTTCATCATCTCATATCAGAAACCATTAATTTCCTTAGCCAATTTAACCAAAGATAAAACATGTCTAGATCAAGTTGAAACTGAACGCACCATAGCTTATCTCATATTTTATGTTAATTGCATTAAAGGGATTGAAGTTGGTTCAGATGGGTTATCAGAGAGCGATGATTCAAACATATTAGTGTGGGAGCCATTCCGCTATACATTCAGCCCTAATCACCAAACATACCATCTTGTGTTCATCTTATTATACCTTTTTGTTTACATTTTTATATCCCCCTATGTTCTTTTATCCATCTCATCAAAAATGTCATCCCATTGTTCCTTCTTCACAGTTTCTGTGTATGCATAACCAGCTTTACTTCTTGATCTGCTAAAGTAGGCTGTTCAAATAACATTTTACTACTCTTAGCATGACAATTTTTAGTCGTTGTGACATGACAAAACATTTTCAAATGTAATTGTTCTCAAGGTTGTTTCACCTTGTAATAATTCCAGGACTCCCAAGATAACTGGTTGGAAATATTCTGAGTTTGGGTTTTTGTTAACCGGGTTGCAATTTTCTTTTAAAAAATGTATGTCTGACCTATTAATAAAGGCGTGGTGTTATGTATTTTTTAGATATTATGTCATTTGTGCTACGGAATGGTATTAAGTATGATGCCATTTCGTAGCAAATTGCCATAGCATTTAAGTTATCAAGTCCACCAGACCTCCTGCAGTTTGTGTGCTTATGCTGACATAGTGTATATGGGTATAATGTTGCGGAGAAGGGAAAACCAAGTAATGTGTGTCATAGCTTCAGCAAACTAGCATACTAAGTCAACATAGCAAAATTAAAGAGTGGAACTATAGTGAACTGTAAAAACAAATGTGCTAATAGAAGATGCTAGAAGACAGGAAACAGGAAACAGTACAAGAAGATTTCATATAATCTTCTACATTCTGAACAAATCACTGTCTACAAAAGTCTATATGCAAAAAAAAAAAAAAGAAACATTTTCCATCACTCTAAATTACAGATGTGACAGTTTGTGTAGCTGTTAGACAGTGTGTTGGTTTTACAAAAATATCCACTAAAGGTCAAGGTGCCCACAAGCCGTAAAGACAGGCTTAGGAGGAGAAGGTGTTTAAACTCCACTCACGTTGCTCTGTAGCATTCAGGAAAAGGCTGCACACAATATGGTTGTCTCAGAAGATGATTTCCAATTTTCATCAGCCAAGTATTAAATCACTGCGCTGCCAATATTGCGTGCCAAGTTGGAGTGACAGTGAAACACTACAGCTAAATCTTCTGTTTGTAGTACATGAAATGAAGCAGTCACCTTCCAGTATATCTTAATCACAGAGATTAATTTGGTAGTCGATACTGGAGAAGAGCGCAGTGTGGGGGAAAACAAGCATCAAAGTAAAAGGTCTTGAAAGAATTTTTATGCATGAGTTTTGCAGATCACGTTTCGTGAAAAGTAATGTAGAGAGTGTTGTGCCGTTTAAACTCAGCAGTGGAAAAGGGAAGTAAACAAAGGCCTTGAGTCCTTTTCGAATATTGTGAATGTAGATGAAAAGGAAGGAACTGTATGTGTATTTAGTCGAGGATTAAGATTTTATAAACAGATGCAGCGAAGTCGAAAAAAAAAAAAGTAATTAAACAGCTGAAATAACCTGCAGCACGACAGTTTATTATAGCAAGGACAGAAACAGCATGTACTGTACAACATTGTAGATGACAGGAGGGAGACAGAGGCAGGAGGATGGGAAGGGGAAAGGAGAGACTCTGTTAGCAACCTTCTGTTAAGATTTGGCAATGGACAATCCGCTTCATCCACTCCTGTCTCGTTACTGTGACACTCCAGCCCATTAAATAGAATAGATTATTGATTTTGCTCTCTTCGCCCGGTCTGAGATTTTCCGCCAGACTCTCTGTGCTGTAAGAGAAGTGCTGAAGAAAAGCACAAGTCATTATGTGTACTGCCACACAATGATACATCACTTAACCAAATGGGGAGGGCTCCATGAAAAAAAAAAAAACCTCGTCACTGCAGCTGCACTGTTCTCTGGAGGCTGTCGGTTGTCATGGTGCTAATGTAGAAATTAAGTTTAAACTTCTCATGAGGCATAATGATTGAAATGAGACTGTGGTCACTGCAAAATGCCCGGGCTGTTTTTTGTATCGATCTTGTGTCAGGAAAGACAAGGTGAGCCTGTTTGATAATCAACAAAAGTGGTGCTGAGGAAAAACTCCCTGTTCATCATCAGACTTGGGTATTGACTGATGACATCACATCCCCAGGTGCCCATCACAGGACCATTCACCTGGCTCCGCTCTCCTCAAGAATTGATTTATTCTTCATATTCAGCTTCTTGTTCTTGTCACCTAATATTTTGTTGCAATCTCTCTTGTACCCTGGACCAATAAAGGTTCAACTGCTGCAATACCCGGTGGAATTGCCATTATATTGTGTTAATGTGCTAGATGTGTTATTTTCCAGTTAGGTTAAACTGCATTGACTGCAAGATCTTATTGAAGTATTTTAATCAAGTTACTTCACCCTTAACTACATTACTATGTAACATTTTCACTCAATGTCCAACAAATTTGTGTACTTACTAAACAAAAGTTCTTTAGAAAGCTATAATGACTTCACCTATTATACTACAGAGTTGCAAACAGAAAACAGTTGATTTTCTGCCCAGATGACCCTTACCTGTGAACATCTGGCCAGAAAAATCAGGCCCTCTTAACTCTGCTCCTAATATAACTAATTACTGATTGACCTTCACTGTTGCCAAACTCCTCAAGAGGAAAAGTATGTAATGGTTGTCTGAATAGTTACTAAACGTTGCTTAATGACATCATCTGATTAGCATAAATGGCCAGCTAAATTCCCATGCCCATAAATGTAATAAATGCTGTAGGAAAAAGGAATAATGTTTTGAACCAGACAAAGGGTGAATAAGAAGTCTCTAGTCATAGGTTTGGAACAACGAGGGAGCTGCTTTCTGCTCACTTCTTTAGGTTACCGTTCCAACCCTTGATTCAGGTTCGGACTTAGCAAAATGAACCCAGAAAAAATTATTTGTTAAGTCTCTCTAACTTAGTTTAGAAAGTCAGAGAGGAATCAGTGAGTGCTGGAGGTTTCACACACGTGAGGGTCATCTGCAGGTTGGAAGTAAGAGTAAGATAACAGGTTCCTTTGGCCTAAATATGTTAGCTTGATGTTAAACCAGACTTGAGAATGACATCAGTCCCAGTCTTGAAGAACTTTCTAAATGGCATGTCAGTAGAGAATGAACAATTTTTTGACATATTAAGGACTTGTGCGTTATAATACAAATACCAAATGTAAAAACCAGTGAATCGATACAGTCCTCTCAAGTCATTTTATCACAATTTCCTCTGACTTTTCTTCCATGCATTTGTTTCACGTTACGGCTGAACCTTCTTGACCTGATTTTTGTTCATTAGTTTTTTTTTTCCTTTAGAATCCTTCAGCACCGTGTCGATGGACTCCTTTCCCTTCACTGACTTGTCTGATAGGATTTAGTCTCTTCTTTGGCGATGTAATCTTGGTTTCTCAGCAACTGTGATTCTGACTCGTCTCCTGATGATATAGCACATCCTTCTAATCTCAATGGTCATATGCCATCAAGGTGATTCTATTGCCTCTGTACAACGCATGCGCTGAATTAATGGGATTGAGGTGCTCAGTCAACTTTAAAAATTTGTTTTTGCCCTTCACTCTTCAGTGGCAAAAGATTCCCAATTTTGATCAATAAAAATGTGTAAATAATCTTCTGAGCAGCTTTGTTTAGTATCTTTTTTTTCACACTTGGTTTGTGTATGCATTAAGTTGGCAGGAGCAGAAGTAGAAAAAAATGAAGTGTGGAGAATACGACAGAAAAAGAGAACATAGAGGGAGAATCATTATGCAAGCCACAATCTTTCTGACCACAAGCAATTTCCTCAGCACTGTATGGCATGCATTGCAAAGTGTAAGGAGATAGATTTTTTATGGCAGGATTTCACTTTTTCTCCTCTGTTCCACTGCCACTTCCTGGGGTTACAAACGAGCCTGACTCATTTTTTACGGTGCAAATCCCCAAAGGAAAGCCTGTGGTCTGCCTCTGGCTTATAGTGAAATGCCACCAGTAGTGAGTGCTACAGCCTCACATTCGGCTTCCAGGCATTACAGCTACAAAGCCCAACAAAGCATCCTGGAGGCTTGGGATTGAGAAAATAATGTTAGCTGCTCCCACACTCCACCACTCCCAGCAAAACCAGCAGGTCACATTTATCGGTACTATGGGAATGGTGTTTGCATATCAGCTCTAAATGTTCCCAAGGCGAAAAGATGCGGAAATAATGTGAGAAAATAAGCATCTTGGCATACTTTAAATAATAATAATAAAAAACTAGCTAAAAATAAATATTGTAGAATCACCTTTTTCCTGATTTATCTTGACATTTCAGGAAAAGTGATCACTGGGTGTATTCATTTAAACAAAACTCATCAGGATGCTGTCTTTAGTTTTTCAGGCATTTACCCCTTTGGAAGCCAAAATGTGAGTTTTTCTTGTTGATTAAATGTCACAGTAGTAATGAAATACTATTATGTTCATTCATATTTGGGTAAAAAGTGAGAGAAACCATAATAAGCAATCCTGGATTCAGTTAAATGGTAATTGTGTTGAGATATACTCTAATTCAGTATTAATGCAATCAGCAACATTCAGAATGCCTGATGGCTTACTTAATGGAAGACCCAGTGCAATCATTCTTTTAATAGTGGATAAATAATTTCAGCATATATTTCATTGTTTTTGTTTTGAATGTGCATTTCAATGAACTATCTGCTTAATGTACTGAGAGTCCAAGAAAGCATGATTAAAGGATTAAACACAACATAAGATATAGTACAGCACCTTCAAAAAGTATTAATCAATCCATCCATTCCTATATTGTATCATTCACAAAAGTGGTGAATCTAAAACTAAAAAGTGTAGTGGTTCTTAACACTTAATCCTAATTGGGTTTAGTTTGCACTTTGAATAGACCAATATAACATATGAATATGCGTTAATCTAAACTAATGCATGATAGCATCAGATGAATGTTTGTGGTCTTAGTTCTGTGTTTATCTCTAATGACCTTCCCATCAACTCTGTGGAGATTCCCTGTCCCTATACTGAACAGAAGCATGATGCTCCCATCACCATATTTTGTGAGCTAGTCATTAAATCCTCTGCTATATATTTTCTGTATTGTTAACAATCCCAAATGGGATTTCTTGCAGTTCTCTTTTGACTAATATGTTGTTGCCCAACATATTCTCCAAACTATACGACATTTAAAAGCAGCTGCATTTATCTGTGTGGGAATAAATTACAGACTGTATTTATCAATTAGTTGACTTTTGAAAGTACTTTGCCACACTGTATTTTATTGTGGGAGTGTCAGAGAAAATGTACAGCACACTTTTCAGATTTGCATTTGTGAAAGATTTTTAAATTTGCCCTACGACTTTGCAACAACGGACAACTTTATGTTGGTCAATCACATGAAAGCCAAAATAAAGAAAATTAAAGCTGATGGTTTTAGAGAAAAAATATAAAAAATATCCAAAGGGTCTGAACACTTTTGGAAGGCACTGATAAAAACTCCCAACATGTCTGTTTTGACTTATTAATTAGATAGTTGCTCAAGCAGGTTTGTACCTTTTATAATATGCATATTGCAACAGTGTTTGCTGCCTCCTGACAAGTTGACAAATGCTGGGGAGACACACTGATCTAATGAAGTGTTTTCTACCTAATTATTGCTGAGAGTCGAGAATTACTTTAAAGGCTCCTCTTGATCATTTGTCATGCATTTGATGTCCTTTACAAGGCTCCACACATTGTAACAAGGATTTTATTAGTAAATGTCATGCAGGTTTGAGAAATTACTTTTTAAACATTAACTATTCATTCTGCATAAAATCAAGTCTTGATTTCTGCCCTGAAGAGTCGGGGAAGGTCTTCTAACAGCGGCATTGATCATTCATGAAGCTGTATTTTTTGATAAAAGGGCCCCTTTGAATAACCATATGAGAGTGTGTAATGGCCTGAAAGCAAAGTATGCTGTCTTTTTCATTTGCTTGCAGAGTGCCACTTCGGAGAGGTAGAGTGGAAATGAACAAGTGCGCGCTTTGGGCAGGTCAAATAGTTTGAGGTGATGAATGACTGCAACAGTTTAATTAATGAAGAATACAGAAACTGGAAGAGACCAGACGCAGATGTCACTTCTGACTGAAGACTCCCACATCTATGAAAGAAAAACAACAACATTTCAATGGGAAACCAGCTGCAATAATTTGCAAAAAGATTCCCTTTGGAATTAAAAAATCTGTTTATGTAAAAAAATTGCTTCCTTTTAGATAGAGTTTAATATAAAAGGAATACAACTGATGTACAGTGAGTTTATCACTATTGCTCATTTTCAACTCTTGTCTTTGATCACAGTGAAAACTTATGTGGTCATGGCAACAAAACCCACAGTTAAGAATAACTGTAGCTAAATCTATGACGTGACAAAAAAAAAGTGTTTTGCATATGGAAAACAAATCCACATGTGAATAGCATATGTTCACATACTTATATGTCTGGAAAAAAAAAAAGGAAATCATTTCCACACTTTACCAAGTTATATCATGTTCAGCTAGAATTCTATCCCGACAAACATCTCAGGACAATAAAAGCATTCATATTATATATTTTTGACTGACCTGAAAATCTAATAGTAATTTAAGAAGTCTTAAACTTGTAAAGAAACAAAAATATAGAGATAATTTCAAATAGCAATACTCCTATGAGTAACCATTCATTCCCATTCTACATACCTAATGTTTCGGCTAAATCCATTCCTGAAGAAAACCCCTCTTCCATGACCATTTTGAGGTCACTGTTGCCCATTTGGTGAATATGTCTGACCTTTGCCAGATGCCCAAATCACTCCAGTGGCATCGGGGAAACAAGTGTTTATTGCTTTCATTTAATAATGGCTCTAAGACAAGGCACAGCTCATTTGTGGCAGTAAAAAAGAAGCTAATTAATGGCTTTTTGCAATAATAATATGACCGTTTACAGAAAAATGACAAGCAAGAACTCAAGAGACAATCCTATGCAATTAAGAGAACCAATTTTACCGGTAAATCTTTACTGTCTCTTTCATTGTCTCTGCTCCCTGCAAGCCATATATCACTTCACTTAAATAAGAATAATTGGCTCAGGCAACAGGATATTTTTTTTTTCATTTATTTAACCAGGCCAGTAATTAGGAACAGCAATTTTAATAACAATAGTTGCCTGGAAAACAGTTGACTCCTAAATGAGGTAAGAGATTAAATATATACTTTTAAAACCTACAAGCTCAGGTTGAAACCAATTCAGCCCAAGAATTAAGGCATGACAGAAGGGTGTCCAATGTGTCTTTCATTAGGACTAGGTGATCCTCCCCGCTGAAAGGAAACAAAAATAATTGTTCTGTTATAAGGTCTTAAAACGTTCCTGAAATAGCAATACCTATATAGCAAAGTAGCAAAGTATTTTATAACCCTTTTTAAAACAGGGCAGTTGAAGATTTTCTACGACAACCACAACTATCATTCATTATGAACAACTGCCATAGGTTTAAGAGGGTAAACTTCACTTTTGCATTTACACTAGTTAAAGCTACCATGTTTATATTTAATTGCAATGCAACATATACAAACAGCTATCGGGTTTACCCATCTCTGCTGCAATGATTGAGAACTCGTGACTGAATGACATATTTTGTCAAATTCTAATGTATATTATTAAGCAACACTTCTTACAAAGTAAATATTGTATAATTTAACCATTACTGTGAAAAAGACTAGAGGTTTGCCTGTCTGTGTATTAAAATCTGCTCTACACCATAATTAGCTGCGCCACCTGCTAATCACAAGTGACATCAGCCAATTAAAACCTCAATATTCTGAGACTTTCCATAGTGGCAGCACAGGAATGGAGCACATGACAACTGACATTAGTTGTGCTTAAGTTGTTTAAGCTACTCAGTGAAGCTTTGTGTGTGCATGCAGCTAACAACAACATCTATCTGGTGTGGACGTAAGCAGAGCTTGAGCTATTAAGAGACAAGTAAAGCTTCTTCTTTAACCAGATGGCTGGAACACTCCAATAATAATAAGCTTTAGTTCAGTTACTCAACATTTGTAAACTCATATGCTTGCTTTTTATTTAAAAAAATACCAATGGGTAATATTATCCTAAAAATAGTTAATTTTGATGTGGATGTCATTTTAGAATAGATGCTGATTGTAAATTGGACTATGCATTGTGATTGTCTTTGAGTATGTCCTGTGTTTGACTACAGTCAAGAAAATGGTGACTTTCCTATTTCATTGAATGACAGCTGGGATATTTTCAGCCATTGTGTTTATCAAGTAGAGGAAGAGGCAATAAAAAATAGTAATCAGGCAAAAGCTGTTTGTTTTCTTGAGCTGCAACTAAAATACATTTTAAAGGTGATTTTTTTTATTTTGACTGTAAATTACTTCAATCTCCTGTGATGGACTGGCGACCTGTCCAGGGTGTACCCTGCATCTCGCCCGTTGTCAGCTGAAGATGGGTACCGGCACCCCTCTCGACCCTAGGGTGATAGAAAATGGATGGAGCAATGGATGGATGGATTATTCTACCTCCCCATATGCCTCAAAAGGTACAATACTACTGACCAGTAATGGTTTTTGTGGATATTTGAAACATAGTACAAAACATTTGGAGTATGTGTAAGGCTGTTCCTGGTTTTGAATATTCTTTTTCAAATTGGTGCTGCTTTGAAAAGCAGTTCCTATAAACAACACACGACAGTGCTAAACCACAAAACATGTCAAAGCATCAGAATCTCTGTCTAAACTTTATCGTGACCTTTATGACATACTGTGATGTTTCACAGTCAAATGTCAAGTGACCAGAAAAGAAGACCTCAAACCCTAAGACCGCAGCTCGGAAAATATCAGACTGCTTCATGTTGGAGGCAAGTTTAAGCCTCTAGCAAAGGACATAAATGTTCCTATAATGGGACCTTATGTTACTGTTTGCCTTTAAAAAGACTGAAACACGCAATGGAACTGACAGTATTTGCAGTTAGGCAAAAAGTCTATTTACTCCTTGATTTGCATGCCAACCATAGTCTCATCAACAAAATATTTAAATCGTCATTTCTATACATAGACAAAAAGACAAAAATCAGTCAATAATTTACTCCAGAAACCTGAAGAAGTTTTCTTTTAAACTTCTCGTCTAAGAAAGCAAGAAGTTTAACACTATGGCTGTTCTCTACCAGCAGTTTACATAGAGTCTGAATAGGAAGAGATGAATCAGATCAAAGAAAAGACAATGAATGTGAGTTTAGTAGTGTTGATAACATTTTTGAGGATCCAAAAATTGTGATTTAATGGCAGTGAATACCTAGGCAAAGAGGGCAAGTGCTGACAGACACGTGTTTATATCCAGGTGAGTACGAATAGAGCTTTTGTGAATTCTGCAGATTAATCAGGCATGTCATGCTGTTGTGGAGAAAAGTGAAGAATGCCTTGTAGCGGTTCAGGGTCAACAGCTAGGGATATCCGTTTTGAGATACTTTTACATAGGTGTTGATTGGCTAAGAAAACAATGACAAACTGAGAATATTCTCTTGTGAAACTATAGTTGTTTGATCTTTCCTTATAGATAATTGTATCCAATAATTGAGAACAGTCTCCCACCCCTCGCCCCGAGTTGTTTAGAATAAATCAATTCAACTAAAATGGCACATCTGACTGTTGGCCTTTAAACTCGAGACTGCCAGATGGCATCATAAGGAAACGAACGCCAAAAAACATCACAGAAACCCCCTTCAAAACACTCACATTATCTCTGAATCCTTGAAGCACCGAGAACACTGAGTTGATGAACTGATGAGCTGCAGCTGGTAGCAGGCTTTTCTTCGTCTGGTAAGTAAAAAGATAAGGTGAATACATAAACGCCATAGACGGAACCACTCGGGATCAGATAAACAAGTGCTAACAAAGGCTTCTTTCTCGGATTCCTGAGCTCAGAATTAGAGACGTAGAGCTAACAAAAGAGGTGAATATGTCCTATTAGGACACTGTGTAGTTATTTGGTAAGATGTCTTGACAGGTCTAACTGGTTATAAGCCCCAATGTTGTGCGAGAAGTCATTGGAGGGAGTACACTTCTCAAGGGATTGGTAATGACTTGACCAAAAAAAAAAAAAGAAAAACATGATCCCAAAGAGACAGATGCCTACAATAACCTATTTTGCCTTCTGCCTCAAAGATTAAATCATGGATAAGTGAAAGAAAATGAGGAACATATAACTAAAGATTGTAAAACTCAAATGTATTTTTACGTACCCATTTTCATCTCGGATGTATTGGGTAGGGTTTGGGCTTCCTGCTGTGTTGAAGCCTTACACATGCTGCACACATGCTGAGAGTTAAAGCCTTCCTGCCCTAACTGTGTTACTGCCCCAAATACTTGCATTTTAGGTTGTGGAGCTGCAGTGATTGATATTAGATCTGTTGTGTTATTCATAAGAATATCTAAACAAACTGTGTAGGTGTATGAAAAACTTCCCTGTCCTCCTCGTTTGTGCATACAGATCAGCACATACTTCTTTGAATGCATTCAGTGTGTTTGTACGATGCTAAACTTGTTTGATGATCTAAAAGATAAAAAGGATTAAATCAGGAAGAGGCAAATACTGGTGCGCCACACACCATTTTTAAAATCATCTAGCCTGACTGTAGAAAACTCTGTATGCTTTCTTGCAGACAACAGTTGTGGTGGAATTTCATAGTAACCCTTGTGAAATGTCTGTCAGGCTGATAAAATGCATTTCTGGATGTCACTGTGCTCTTAAAAGTTTACTTTTTACTTATAAATCCATGAGTTACACTCTTAAATCCACAAATGCCATCATGTTCAAAATCAACCCAGACTGACAGTTCAACTCCTGATTATAGACAGTATAAAGCTAAATATTTAATGCTAGGAGCATTTACTCCGAACATGCACGTCTGGCTTCAACACAACTTCCATAAGTATCAGCCATATTGATGGCAGATGCTCCCTAGAGCAAATGCAGAATGTTGCTCTGGCAGTTGGTTTAAATTCCCTCTCATCACATCTTCCCCCCCTCCTGCCTGCCTCCTCATTGTCAGGCACGTCACATTTGAAACAATCCTCAGGCAATAATTGCCATAAACAAAAAAAAAAAAAAAAAAAAATTTTTTATTTTGTGGGAAAAGCAGTCCAAATGAATTCACGCTACCATGGGGAGTGAGGGGAATGACGGCAGTGAATGAAACTTTGATATTCATACAAAAGAATGAAATCAATTTGAACGAAAAACATATCTCTCTTTTCTCTGCCTCTGTTTAGCTTCTTTGATGTTTTTCAGGGAGAAAAAAAACAACAACATGGCTCTGACGCTTTTGGGGATACAAGCAGCACACCCTGTTGATAATTATAGATTAGTTTTGCACAGACATTATCAGCATCAGTGTAAGCAGTTTCTTAATTATGTATGGAGAGATAAAAACGGTGAACTGAAACTATGAGGAACGCAAACACAAACACACACAAACATAAATACACATAAACATGCTCATTTACAAAAGCAGGTAGACATTTTAATCCTTTATTTCATTAGGCTGTCATAAATGAAATGCATTTTATTACCAGAAGTATTGGGTCATCCATCCAAATCCATCTTTTTGGGGATAGCTTCGGGAAGGCTCCATCCCGTTCCAACATGACTTTGCGCAAGTGTACAAAGTCTGGAGTCACACAAATGAACAAATTAGTGTGGGGGAGCTTGACTGGCCTGCAAGTTACAAACTCAACCCAAGAGAAGACTTTTAAGATGATTTAGAGCAAAGACTGTGAATCAGGGCTTTTCATCCAACATATCTGACCTTACAAATGTGCTCCTGGAAGAATGGTCAAAAATGACCATAACCACACTCCTGAACCTTGTAGAAAGGCTTGGCAGAACAGTTGTAGTCAATGTAACAATTAATTTGGAATGGTATGCCACTCAATTTTACAAGTATATGAAGGCAGATGTGCAAGTACTTTTGGCAATATACTTGATATGGGAAGTGCAGGAATAAATTTACAGTTCTTTTTACCCTGAACCTAGAAACACAAATCTATATATCAGATTATATTGTGATCACATTGTATTTTTTCATGTAATTTTGATATTTTAAAATAGTAATTTAGTGGACCTATAATTTCTGTGGTATCTGGGAGGAGGGGGCCTTTCCCCTCCTGTGCAACTACATGCATTTTAATGGGATTTTATGTGATAGACCAACACAAAGTAGAGCATTGGACATCACACTGAACATACCATCTGTAAAGTGAAACACAGTAGTGGCAACATCTTGTGGTAATAAATTTGAATTTGGCACACTACTCATTACATTACTGTAAGGAAGTTTTGCACTACTTTGTGCTGGATTGTCACTTTAAATCCTCAAGTTTGTAGCTGTAACAACAAAATGGCCAAGTGCAAGTGGAATGGATAAATTGCAGAGCACAGATTACCCAACTAACAAATGCAAAAGAAAAAAAAATGTATGATCTCCAACAACATTTTTTTTTGTTAACTTTCACCACCTTTTTAAAAAGATATTACATAATATATAATTACTTTTCATTTCAGCTTTATTTATTAAAAGCTAAAGCAGATAATCAAATAAATTTGAACAACGCACAGACGTAAAACTTTACGTGAAAATGTGAGTAATGTGCTAATAAATATCCAGAGTGGGAGCCAGGAGAGTTCTTTAGAATAAAGGAGAAATTGCATTGTTTTTTCTGACATTTATTTCCCTCACTGCTGTACCGCAAGTCTCATTTGATGATGCCATGGGGTTTGTTGGTTTCTACAGTAGTGATGTTGGGTCCATTAGAAAAGACTTTCACTTTACTTGTTGAGGGAAAAAAAAACTGGCTTGTCAAATCCACAGTTGTGAATTGCTGGGTGTTTCAGGAGCAAGCCTCTGAGGGTGGCTTTAAAGTGCACTTTATCACCATGGGGAGTCAGAGAAAATCACTTAGGGGGACGAGTGCTTTTCCTCTTTTTGAGGAAGACTAGTGGACAGAAGAAGTGGAGGAGAAACATTAGATTCCATGACACTCCACTCACTTGTCAGGTCACAGAGACACAGTTCCATTTTGTTGTGTATTACACCTTTGTCCCCATGGTGACAAGTATTAGGATGGATAAAGCAACTATGGGAGCTGAGAGCACAAAGGTATTATTGTCTCATTGAGTTTGTGCAGCCTTGAAAATCCTGGAATTCTGGGCCACTCAGTTTTTTTATGTCCATAAAATGCATTTACCACACTGACAATTGGAACAGACTTGCGGAGCTGTATGAAAAAAAACAAACAAACAAAAAAAAAAACTGTGCCATATTGGCCAAATTTCCAAAGGCTCCCAGGCGATAGCACCTCATTTGGTGGCATCATTAGACTAAGCCCTCACAGATCCCTTGGAGGCAAAAGACACACGGCTGCTGGACCAGTCCCAGGGTCAAAGCACTGCTGAGGGAGCATCTGACTGCAAGACACTGATGAATGTCAGGAGACTGAAGCCCACCAACCATCTGGCAGGCTAAAGACACTGTTGGCGGAATACTATCAATCTGTGTCAGGGTTAGAGATGTGGCAAATGACAGTAGTCGACTTATGATATATATATATATATATATGGTCGTGGTCTGTGCAAGTATTACGATAATTGAAAGAGGTCTTTCCTATAAGGTTGAGACCCAGCTAATTGTAGAGGGAAGATATTAAAAGAACAAATAACTACAAAAGGAAGAACACAGATCATCTAAAACCACAATGCATAAATCCATTCATGTAAATGATTTTACTTGCTATTATATTCAGGGCAGGTACAGAATCACCTATTCAGGAACCAGTGAGTAGCAAACTGTTTTTCACTATTGTCAAGTTTAGCTCACTAATAACTGTTTAGCATTTTCAATTAACAGCTGTCTAGGCAAGGATTCACGACTATTTATGACCTACGCTTCACATAAACCGACGAGTTCAAACTTGTATTATGTTCAGAGTTTAACTCTCCCACATTCCCAGGAGGAACTGAGTGGATCCCATATGTGCTTTTTGTTCCGTGCGTGAGTGGACCCCTCTCCTTCATCCGCCGTCCCCGAGGGATCAGATTGACCCCATGTATCCTCCCCCCCGCGCTCTGTCCTAAATGGGTCAGACTAACACCACAAGCGCTTTTTACAGGTTTTTTTTGGGAATTGATGGCCTGACGGGTCATCCCATCTATTACCCATCGTCCGACTGTGACATCTGCCATGATCTTCCCAAGCGTCAACCTAGAACTGCGTGAAGGATTAATTTCATATATTTAATAGGGACGATGCACACAAACATGCAACAGAACAAGTCTGTAACAGATGCGCTGCACCAAAAATATATACCTACAGCTAATGATCAGATTAGAGTAAAGCAGAATCTCTCCATAAATTCAGAGTTGAAAATTCTGAAAAATTTCCAGATCCTTGTATATTTGATGAATGTACAAAAAATGTTTTGCCTCCAAATGTATAAAAAAAAAACTAATAGAAATTTTTGTCACAACCAGTATTTTATAGATTTGATTTATGCTCAAGTTGTAATAAGAGATCAAATATTGCATTTTAATTTTTTTTATTTTTTTTTATAGTGATCAGGTTTTATTCATTTTAAGATATTCAGATGCCACCTTAATTACACTTTAATCAACTGAAGTTGAAGGCAGATGCGAGAAGTTTAAAAAATATATAACATTTCTATAAACAGAATTGGAACTATGGCTGAAATTTTCTGAAATGAACATCATTAGTTTAGGGGAAAAAAAAAAATTTTTTATTCAATGAAAATTAAATGTAAGCCTACATTTTGTTGTCTATAGGGGACTGATTAGTTTGTAGTTGCGACATAAATTCTGAGGCATTTCTGTTACCTTTATCTTCAATACGAGACTGTAAAACTCCCCACAAGTATATAATGCCTGGTTTTGTAAAGAAGCATATGCTCCTTTTACACTGATGCTGAAGCTCTGTCATTGTTCTGCTGGATCATTTTGTGCCAAATAGAGAGCCGACTTGGAAAGCAGAGAGGAAGACATTAGCCTCTCAGCATGGATGAGAGGACTGAGGAGGAGAACGAAGGATAAAAGAAACGGTTTTCTGCCATGTATCTTTGTGTTGTGAAACGTCTTCACAAATCATGATATTGTTTTCAAGAATGTTGCGGATGAATGAGCACACAGTGATGTGTGGCAGTCACATCAGTTATGTCAAACATAGTAAATTCCACCAAGTGGCTTCGCTGCTCCTTTATTATGACGGGAACAGTCTGCTTATCTTGTAAACATTTAATGCGTATATTACGCAATTTAAACAAATGGGGGAGAGGTAGAGAATTTAGTATTGGGTCATGTCTCATTGTTATGAAAAGATTTGTAAAAATAACAACTTGAATTTTCATAACTTATTTGTAAAGGGGAAAAAAATCACAATATTCAAACTTTCATTATTCAGAAGGTTAATTGTCAAAATCAAGTATAGAATAGTTAGATTCATATAACATTACCAAAGGGTACATACACAACGGTTCTTATTGTAGAATGTCAGTGTTCAGCACGTCGTTATCAATAGTGGATCAAACAGTCTCTAGTTTAGTGTTAACTTTACAAATGAAGTCAAGTCCAGTTTCATTATTGCACACTTCAGTAGCAAGGCAAATCAAAGTGCTTTACATGATAAAAACATAACATAATGAAGAAGCAACCAGAAAAAAACAAAACAAAAAAAAACATTATGGTGCCTAAATAAAGAGAAGTGAATACAAGTATGGGGAGGACAGCTGACCAGGGTTAATTAGAGTGGATGGATGTTTAAACTTGTAGCAATACAAATACTTTTTCAAGTCACCTTATCCAAGTTTTTAAACCACTTTACTTTGATTGAAAGATAATCTGTATTAAACCTACATAGCTTAGTGAAATAAAAACAGCCAATTTATGACCGGTATATAGATACACTTCAAAATCAGAGTTACTGACATTGTGACGCAGAGCAGGGAAACCACACTTGGAAAAAAAAAAAACAATACAGCTGTCTGCAGGGAGGAAGGCGGATGAAAATGAAGAACAAACTAGCTTCTCAGTGGTTGTTGCAAAAGATCAGAAACAGCAGCACAGAAAATACTGCTAACATTGTCAACATGTGACTGCTCAGACCATGGAATGAGGCTGAAATGGGCTAAGGTTTAATGGATTTTAAAACAGTGGGAGCCGTTGATTTCCAGCTGGTAAGGCAAACCTGCAGCAAAAACAACAGTAGGAGCATCTGTCTGTGGCTAATGTGTTACCGAGTTTAGACTTATTATGGCAGCAAGGTGACAAATGAAAATATAGGCAGGTTTTAAAACAAATCAAGTGTCCCATCCAGTTCTGGTTATTCGCTCCAGTCAGCATGTCTGCAAAGGGTCATAAAATAACCTGTAAACTACACTCAGTGTTTTCAGTTTACTGACACCAATACATTTTTGGCAGTAATGTTGAGATTGTAATGTAGAACTTTTGTTATTTTGATAAAAAAAAAAAAAAAAAGGAAATTAGCAGAAAAAAACATGAACAAATAAAAGGTGATTATCATGATTGCTTTCATTGAGGTATTATAGAATTACAGAATGCTGAAAACATATATGGCTTCTTTCAGATTTTTCTGCTTTTACTTATTTGTCACACTTTAAAGCATTTTTAGTTTCAAATGACTGTATTTACAAAGAGGGTTCAGTACTCTGTTTTTGTCCATTTCCGCTGTAAAAGCGGCACAACTGGAAAAAAAAAAAAAACCCTCTATACGAGTGCTTTCTCTGTGCATGGTAGCTCTCACTTTGGGATCAGAGATCCCCATTAATGGTTTTGCAACCTTTCTTAGACTTATTAAATTGGATTAATTATAGATTTGTTAGGATTTAACAATAGACGCAATTATTTTTTTATTTTATTTTTTTACATTGAGCCAAGCTGCATAGGATGCTTTTTTGTCAAAATAAATAAAATAATTTTGAAAACTGCTCACAGTATTTTGTAGGTTGTTGTCATTAGACAAAACTCAACATTCTCTTGATGATCTTAAAAAATGTAAGTTTAGCAGAAGCAGAAGAAATCCGTTTGGGGAAATGCTATTTCACAGTATTGTAATTTATGTCTTACACATTTCTTATTAAGTTTACCATTTAGTTACAATATTACAGTTTACCCAGAATGCAAATCAACTTAAACAATGTTATGTGTAATGATAAAAATAATTTAAGTACTATGCACAGATTCAAACCTGCTTTTCATCCAGCAGTGTGCATGAATTAAAAGGAACTGAAGAGACAACTTGAACCACGCTGCCGCTTCAGCCCAGAAAGCAGATAAAAGTAGCAGCAAAGCACTTTCCCTTCTCTTAAGAGTCATTACATACAGGGATTAGAGGACAAATTCCAGGAAAAAGCATTAGCAATTAGAAGTCCAGCAGCCGTCAAGGTATGTAATTATAGGCAATGTGTGTGATTAGGGTAAGAGGTTCAATAAATTACATTAACATACTTTTAAAATTACAAGGGAGAGTCTACAAGGACCCTAAAAGAGGCAGAACGCGTGTATCGATTTCCCTTCCTGCAATGGAAATTTATTTGGTGGCGGCTGAGAAATGAGGGCCATTGCTGTGCTCAATTGCCTGACACAAACAGCTGAAACTCCAAAGACCAAGTGGGTGTTCTAAAGAAAATGTGACATGATTTTTTTTTTTTTTTAAGTTTTGTTTAAAGCTTCTAGTATGTTATTTTTTTCCACTTTCTGCATCAAGATAAAAAATAAATCTTGTAGCTTGGTGGGTTTTTTTTTTAATCCATCTTTTCTTTATTTGAAAGTTGTTCTGTCTGCAGCATGCTCTCATTAAGTCTGAAATAGTATGTTGATAAAGGACTAAATATCCTTCACAACTTATTGGTGGGAGAGTGATAAAGTGTAGAAAGTTCTCTTTATATTTGGACATGGTGAATGCGGACAGCCGAACAGTTCCAGACACTTCTTGGTGTCAAAGTTTCAGCTTGTGTGCCTGTGTGCGCATCCATAACACAGTTGCCTGGCACAACCTGAAACACAGCTGTTGGGTTTAATCGACTTTTCGGATAGGGAAGATTTTCCAGTCCAGGGGCACAAGCCTTCAAATCGGCTCAGAAGCTTGCTGGCAGGGAAGGAAGTCCCATCTCCATGGTCAAATGCCACCTTTCAACCTGCCTACTGACAGGCTGGCTGTGAGATGAGGTTCAGGGTCCAGGGAAAGGGCCTGGCAGCACCAGCACGGGAAGTCTTTTGCCGTGAAAAAAAAAATCTAATTGCACAAGGCATCTCCAAACCCTACGGAGCTGGCAGCTGTCCACACCTTTCCTCTGAGCTCTCTGAGAGCAGTGCATCTTTCATAAGAGATGAAATCATGCCGGGAGCACAAACCAAGGCTTTTCAAAAAGAAATTCCTATTCTATTTTGTGAATGGTGACTTTGAGCCTGTTCCAAATGCAAATTCTTTTATCAAACTAGCAATTAAAACGCTGCAAAAAAAAAAAAAAACCCTTCCAGTATATACACACTGCTTATTAAAGAAAACTAATCAAAAATCTGAAAATTACTGGAGTTTATCACATTCTCAGAAGCAGATTTGATAGAATTTGATAGTCAATATCAAATTAAACCAAATGTAATTATATACTTTTAAAGTATGTAATTAGACTATTTGGATGTAATGTGTGCTGGCTGAATGTATTTTGTGACCTGCCCACCTTAGCGGTACTACAAATACAAAGTACCTCTAAGCTTAATTTGGTGTAAGCATTTCTTTTTTGGTGAAGATTAATGTGCTTACACACTGCCTACGCAAAATAAATAATAAAGAAAGAAAAACAACATTCCTGATATGAAATGTGAAAGTCAGTGATATCAGTGGCGTATGGCACGCATGAGAGAAGAGTGGAAAGTGAAAATTGTGTAATATGTAATCAAGATAACGAAGCAAAAGGTGGCAGCATTCCTCATTGCAGAAACCAGAATTTCTTTTTCCAACTCTGTAGGTCAGAACTGACTTTATTTATTGCTTTTTCTGGAATTGAACATTTTATTCACCCTTACCATTATTGTTTATGTGCTCAAACTTTTTTACCTGCAGCTCGACTCTCTTATCTGTCTTCCAGCTGTCTGGTATTTGGGCCAAGCTGCTCCGGTTAGCTGTTTGGAATAGCACTTTAAGTGACGTGTCAGAGCCCGCAGCAAAATGGTTGCCATTCTTCAGGAGGAAAAGCATGTGAAACATGGCATCATTAAGAGGATGGGACCCTCAAGGTAATGAAGGTTGTCTCTATGACACTTTTTAGTGCCATCAATTCTACTTATGGAACCACTTACCTCCCAATGGCCCTGTAATCTATTTTTAATATTTGTCAGATAAGTGCACTCCCAGACATTCTTCAAGCAAAGGTTGGGCTTTTACTATTAATTTCTTAAAAAAAAAAAAAAAAAGAAAAAAAAAAAAAAAAAAAAAAAAAAAAAAAAACATTCCTTTAAAGATAACATCAGACTTTAAAGATATTGAAGGTCCTTGTGCTTTTCTTCATCCATTTACTGAAGAAAAATACTCGGCATTTAAATGTATTAAAATAATTAAACAGCTTTTGTTCCCCCCAACCTTTTTAACCTTACAAAGTAAATATGTTTGTATGGCACAATATGCTTTTTTTTATCATTAGACTGGTTTTAAGAATGAGCTGAATGCTTTTGGACAAGTAAAAGCTAAAGTCTTTCCTCTAACATGTGATGGCCTGCCTGCTCTGCAGCTGGCATAAATGCAGTGTTTAACCCCTAAACTAAGAGAAAGTGTTTAGCCAACCTCCCATGTCAGATGTTTAATTGTGGTTGTGTCTATAAAAATCTTTGGTTTAAAAAAACAAACAAAGAAACAAAAAAACACTCATGGACTTTATTAGGTCTAGCCATAATGTCTAAAAACACTTTTCAGGGTTTCTTGTATCAAAGCATTGAACACTTTCATAGTTTTACATTTATCCCCTGAAATATACGTTTGCTTTTTTATTTGAATTGTTTGAGAGAGTAAGTCAGATATATGGAAAAAAAAATCATAAAGTATTTATCATAGTATATTTTTACATCAAAGATATTTGACACTGAAACAGGGACGTGAAGACTTGAGAGCCACTGAAAATATTAAGTCTAATTTAGTCAGTTCTACTGTTTCTGCAAAGCACAACACTTTTATTTTATTAGACACTGGCCTATTTGTAGTTTTTATAAGCTGTCCAAGAGGGAGAAATAAAGATTTCACCATTAGAAGGTTGTGAGTTTCATTCCAGCTTCTCTTGGGTAAAAGCCTGAACCACGAGTGCCCTGGCAATCTGCTTAATGGGATAATGTTGGACCGTTTGTTAGTGGGGGATTTGAAATAAAAAAAACATTCAGTAGAAAAGTGTACAGAAAACACAAGTCTCCCAGTTCCAGTGTACTTTACACGGCTGTTTCGTTAGTTTTACTATTGAAGAAAATGTTCAGGCTGAAAGAAATGTCAGCAAGTAAACTTGGGAAAGTACGACACCAAAAAACGGCAAATGAACCAGACAGCATGATGACGTTCCTGAACACCTCGCTGCTCACTTTTATCAGATGCTTTTGCCTCTCTCCTCCCTCTAATCAGAGCTCTTGACTAAGTACAGATGTCATCATTATTAATCTGCTCAGATGAGCCACTGATGATTGATGAGAGGCACATCCTAATCAATGGAAAATGCATGATAAGTGTTTACTGTGCAGATTACGGAAGCTTCATTTCAGGTGGAGTAGCTTTTCTTCTCATTATGCCACCAACCCAGCACCAACAAGTAACACTGATCTTTAATCAGGGATTATGTGGTACTTGACATTATTTTCAAGATGTTATTCTCCAAGTATGTTGGTAGAAGAAAAAGGGAAAAGGAAGGATATTTCTCTCTGGCTGATTTTAATGGACATATTTTATCATGTAAAAGAGCTTTAGATTCATTTGAAGCAATGTTTTCCAGGCTCACATGTTTATGGATGCAGTTACACAGTTTTGGGTCCAGATTTTAATTGAAACATTGTATAATTTATGTTTGGACCCTCCTGATGTACCTTCTGTTCCATTTTCATGTCATGGTTGATATCCAACTTCTGCCTGAACATTAAATTAGTCAGTTTCATGGTCATTTATTATGGTGGTAATAAGGCCTCATCACAGCTTAAAGGGGGAAAACAGACACTGAACAAATCTTAGCAAGAGCTTTCAGAGTCTGACTTCCTAGCTAAGGGGCTCAGTATAAAGATCTACAAAACATTAACAAATGCTGGTCCAGGATGCAAATTCCCTTTGTTGGGCACACCAGCACACTGGTTTGTTTGGAACTGCTCAGGAACCGTTTGAGGATGAGAGATAGAAAATGGTGGACTTTTGGGTGCGATTGCCCCAGCAAAGCTCCCATCAATCACTCCCCTGGGAGAATGTTTGGATGAAGAGAGGGGACTGGAAGGCTCTGTGCACATCCTGGCATGAGGAGCTGTTTTTTGTTTCAGCCAGAAAAGCAATTCCAGCAAGACAAAGTCTTGTCATATCCTTCTGAACCAACTGTTATAATAAGCTCCACACTGGCTACATTGGGGTTTGCCATCACCAGCATAAACTTGTATTGCTGTATGAAAAGGATTAACATTTACAGTTGAACCTTGGGCATATTTGTGTAGCTGAATGAAAGATGAAAAACATGATTTTGAATGAGTTTAGGGAGAGAAAGTTAGTATCTAAGATAAAGACAGCGTTTCAACATTAAGTTCAGCAAAAAACAACTTTTGAACTTGTTCTTTTATTTTATGGTAAATTCAACATTAGTATTGAATCAGTATTGAAGTCACATTTTATGACATTATAAATTTTAACGTATTTTATTTGATAGACCATCTTAAAGTAATGCATAATCAAGCAGTGGAAGAAAAGCTTGAATCTGTTTTTACAAATAGAAATCTGAAAAATGAGATGCACATATGGACTTAAAGTTCTTTGGTTCTTTGGAGTATGTTGCTAACAGTTTTACTCATCTAATCAAATAACTCAAGCTTTGTGAGACTAGATGAAGAGTGTGTGCAAAGAGTAATTTTCAAGCTGTACCAAACATTTCCATTCGGATACAGGTCTGAATATCGGGACATTTAAAAAATGTTTTATTTATTAGATTTAAATGTGTAGGATTTACAATATAATCATTATTATAATGATTATATTGTAAATCATTATAATGAACCTTCTTTTATAATGAACCATGTTGATATTACATTTTTAAAAAAGAGCGCCCATTCCCACAAATTAAACAAGTGGTTCCCATGAGTTATCAACTTGTGCTCACAGGTTGTCTTTTTTTCCCCCCATCTCACCAAATAGGCTCTGTAACATCCAGAGTTTACCTTTCAGACTTGAACTAACTTAATATACTGCCTAGTAAGTGAAGTGAATCACTTTATATATTTTTTTAGTTTATGCAGGAATAGTTTGTTTCACTTTTTAAAAAATTGGATTTCTCCTTTTGCTTCACCATGCACTTTACAAATATGCACTTTAGATAAGTGACAATTATGTGTCCTACATAAGCCCAGCTGAAGTGGCACTTTGGGTAAGGCATGCTGACCCAGTCAGACAGAATGCGATAACATTGTAAAGGACAGCATCACCGCTGAAAACAACAAACAACTGTGCAGGCAGTTAAACATAAATATCTTATTTGACTTGACGTACCGTCTGAGTGATTCCACAATGTCTGCTGTGATGGCCTTTGTTGCAGCGCCTAGGTGGAGTCAGACTCTGAATAATTACATCAGAGCACCATAGACAACACACTTGAGAGATGCTTTTCAGTTATGACTTGTGCATGGGGTTGTTCTGTCCCCGTCTTGTTCATCTGGCAAATGCAAATTTAAATCAGGTGCAATTTAAATATAAAAAAATCATTTCAGATATCTGCACAATTTATTGCGTTTTAAATATTATGCATCATTCGTTTACACAGTAATGAGTTAATTGTAATTAAATTGAAATATGCTGGTGTGAATGCTAAAACAGCATCTATTCTGTTGAGTTCTCACTGCTGATCGTTTTTCTCGGTATATTGTTGTACATCCAGCTACTTCTGCAATCTTTGTGCCATTTCGACCATTCAAGTATTCGGCTTTTCACCTCTTCCATAGTATAAAAAAAAGTATGACATGTGAAGCCTAGGACCAAAAAACAAAATGCTGGAAGACTTTTTCCAGCCTCACTAGCATCATCCAATTGCTTTGTCTCCACAAAACCAACTAGCGGCAGGATCTCGCTCTGCCACAGCAAATCATCATTCAAGAATCATACAAGGTTCTTCATCCATGGATCCATCCTCCTCCTCCCAGGCTTCTTCAGGCTGCCCTCTTTTCCGGTCTCCACTCCACCACCAGTGACCGGACTGGGGGGGGGCAGAAAACCCTAATCCTCGCCCCTAAACTGCCCATTCAAGCTGGTGGCGATTCTCAGCATACACGTTTTCTTCCAGGGTCCAAGCACCAAAGGAATCTACCTTCAAGTCAAATGAAAATTTCTAATTGCTGCTTTCTCTCTGTGAGAGTCTCTCCAAATTGAAGTACTGTTTTAAAATGTGTAATTTTTTGAAATACTGAACCGTTTCTAAAGAAATTCATCTCATAGAAATGAATGTGGGAAGTTTCCATATCACATTTTGCTCTGAAGGCTAGCTGATTCCCATTAGTTCCAGTCAGAAATACATTGCAGACTTTAAATGGAGCACAGGACATTGCACTATTACCATTTTCCTTTATTTTTCTTATTGGACTTATGAAATTATTTTAAAGATGTTTTGAGAAAATTGTGGAGTTTTTTAATCTTTCCTGCAGATGACAAAAATTAATGTTTCAGTCATTAAGCTATTTCATCTCCTGTGACATAAATCTTGATTGTTTTTTTAAAATTAAAAACTGGTTGCATAGTCCTGCAGTAGTGACTTCATGTCTAAGTTTGAAAAGTTGTTAAAGAAATTAGAATATTAAACTTGGACTTTTTTTCCCCTTCGTTTTCACAAATATTTTCTAGCAATAAACATTCTGGGATAAAGTTAAACCAAAACTGTAGTGTTGACGCACAGACCAGTGGATCCAAGCTGGGGTTGTAGAGATAGTTGTAGAGATGGTTTGTGTGGTTTCCACTGAAGAGATGTTGTCAAAATTAATTAGAGCATGGACAAAAGTATGTGTGGGCATGAAGGGCATGACCACTGCCGTTTCACAAGAGGACTTTTGTGTGGACAAGTGCTTATGCTTCTATGGAAGGACAGGGGAAAAATACAGAAACAGGGCAAGCTGCAACTGTGCAAACATCTGGCAAAGAGCTGATGCCTTTTACAGCAGCATGCCTCTCCACCACATTCACTTCCAAAGAAAAATTCTTGAGAACCACCACAGAGGGTTGAAAGCAAATACAGGTAATTAGAAAATTATATAATATGGAGTCAAAATAGCAAAATAGTTTGAATAGAGCAAGAAGGTAGACAGGGAAATGTGGTAGAACAAACCCAAGACAAAGGTGGGCTAAATTATATTATTTCATAGGAATACTTGTAGAGGAAAATGCTACTTGCTATTTGAGCAGCGTGGTATTGAATATGAATGTCTCCACACTGGCTTCATGTCAATTTTTAAAGTAAACAGAGGTACTGAATATGTGACAGCAAAGAACAGGGGTGTAATGTTACTTCAGTCTATAAGTAAAGCGTATGTTTGATTTTAATTTATTAACCATGGTCGTACTGTGTTCACTGTCGGTGACACCGTTACATGTTCTCTGCTGGTAAAGTCATTTCTTAAGGAATATAGTCAAATTCCATCATCAAAATTATTAAGAATAATCATCAGATGTACTTCGAACATGTTGATCAACGCCGATTTAAAATAACTCTGTTTCAGTTGTTTTGCAGGTTGACAGAAATTTGTTCCAGATTTGTGGGACATAGATACTGAATGCTACTTATTTTTATGTTTAGTACCCAAGTCACCTGCAGGCTTGTAAATGTTGAGGTGAAAGGTTTCCATCGGCAAAAACACATTTAATCAACTTTAAAAATCTGGACCCTGAACGACTGTAAAAGTACCTCGTACAAAACCTCTTGGATATATTATTTAAGTAAGGTCAAGGCCCTTAAAAAGATTAGAACACCAGCAGTTCTCGCATGACAATTTACTGCTCATGGATGTGTAATATTCAGGAGGTGATCTTGGTCATTATCCATAAGGAAGGTGGTTCTGAGCATTTCTAGGTCAACAGCAGGAAAGCATGAGGTCATCAGCCCCATGCCACTCTGCCGGCTGCTCCTCAAGCCTGACCTCATCAAAGTCGAGTGCTGAGCTGCTAATGCCCCTTAACCCAGCGTGTGAAGCGCTAGAAGCTTTCACCAAAGCAAAAATGGCCGAATGTAGCCGCTGGCGTTAAGGAGGAAGCTAGCACTCCTAATTGTCTTGGCGTGATTCCCAGCCTTCACCCTAAACTGTTTGGTGCTTAATCACTACCCTCGTCCATCTCTCAATCTCTCTGGTCCCAGAGTGGACTCCATAGTGGGTCAGCTGGCTCACATCCAGTTGCACCAAAATATTGTCAGGACCTCCGTCTGTGCCGCCACCCTCATCTCCAAATTAACCTTTATATTACAGATGGAGTCCTTGTTTCTCCTCTTCTCCCCTGCTTACCTCTCATCTTGTCTTCTAGGTAAATTAATAAAACCTAATTTCCTCATTATCCCTGTCAATTCATGCAGCAATAGGTGCTACCTGGGGAAAACCACTACAACATGCAAGGATATACCATTAAAAATTTGCTTCATGGGACATTTTTTGGAAGTAACTTTTATTTTGCAAGACTTATTAATCAGTTCCAATATGACCTCTGTATATTTTATGCATCACTGTGCCTATATGCATGCTGCATCAACATGCCTAATGAATGAAAAATGCACCTTTGACATGCAACCTCATTTTCCTTAGACAGTGAGGCTGAACACGCTCAGCAACAACTAAACTTCTCTGACAAGTCACATGGTGACTCATTGTAACTGCGAATCACATTGTGGAAAAAGCAATATAGGCTGTACCATAAAAGGCTTTTATTGTGGATTTTTTTGCAGGATGCTATGGTAAAGGTCACATTTTTTTTCTTTACTTTCAAGTACAATGACATTAAACTACTAAGATGTTATCGTTTATTTTGAGGTCTTTATGTTTTCGTTATGTAACACATGCTGTAATTCTGCCATCTTTTATGTTATGTCCCACAGTGAATAAAGGGACAAGTTTCCAGCAGAGTAAAAGGCTATTTTGAAGAGGTGCTGCAACTTTGTGAGAAATGTATCTTTGACAAGAGAAGTTTCTGACACAATTATGACACCTTGCAAAGTAATTATAATTGTTCTCATTTTGTCAAATTACTGCACCATACATTAAAATACTTCCCAGTGCATATTTTACATACATATATTTTTTCATGTGTATGCATGCGACCCCCTTTCATCTGACACTCCAAACTAAATTGCAGTGATAAAAGTCAGTTAAGTGGTAACGACCGTCAACCTGTTAATCAAATTTAATCAAAGATAGTTGTTTGTTAGAGATTCTCTTAGACAGGTCAAGGACAAAGTTACTTAGAAGCCTAAAGTAGAGATGGATTATAAAGCAACCTGGCTTTGAATATCTCTCAGGGTACTGCTCAATCTAATTACTGAAAATGAAAATAATATGGCATATCTGTAAGCCTACCATGATATGACAGGCCTGACATGAAGAGCTTTGGAGCACAAATCATTTTAGGACAGATGAAAAGTATTAGTTTACTGACCCTATTTTGTGCTTTTGTTGTTTAATTTTGCATTGTACATGATTTGGACTGAAGCTGCAACAGGTAACTTTATAATTTTTTATTTCTTTTCTTTTTTCTTTTTTTTTTTACATATTTGACAAAACTGTAGCTATGTTGTGACAGTATAACATGAAACAGATAATCTGTGAACAGTCAAGCTCCCTTGCCTCCTCCCTGAGGTCCTACTCCTGCAGAAATACTGATCAGAAACAACCAATCAGAGCCAAGAGGAGGGTCCTGGAACTGTCAGTTATGCTTGTGTATGCGCTGTTCACACCCTCTCCCTTGTTCTCTGCTGTGCTACAGTTCCTGCCCACAGTGAAGTCTACTATGAATATGCAGACTAGAAAGCATGGCCACTGAAGACGTCAGATACACAGTTTTCCTGCAACGTTATGTTGCTTCTCTGCAGTACAGCTGGAGCAAACAGGCAATCTATAGCTTTTTCATGCTGCACTATGGCGTGTGTGAGCAGCACGTTCATGAGCTTGATTGACAGAAAACTTATCTTTCAGCAGAACAGCCTAATAAAAGATAAAATCCAATTATTTAATTTAAAGCTTATTTCTGTATTAGAATGGCCCAGTCAAAGTGAAGCCTTAAATCCAATTGGGAATCTGTATTAAAAAAAGCCTTGAACACAAAACATGAGGGAGTTATCATTACAAAACAATGTGAGTACAGACAGTACATTTTAGTTCGTCTGATTTAACCTCCCCAGTCACAGACTTGTATCACTAGTTGTAGCAACACATGATTTGGTTGTAAGCTGATAACGGTAATGTGCATAATGTATTCAATGCGACCAGAAACATCTAAAAGCCTGATGTTAAAATTGTGAAACTTAGAAATTTATATTAGGTCACTGATGTGCTGGGCATCAGTCAATCTGATGGTTACAGTCAGAGGCTGATGTCTTTTCACAGCACATTGACAAAAGGAAGACCCAGAGGAACTCTGTCAGACTCATTTGTGAGACATACATTTGATGTGACAGTTGATGCTTATGATTTCATGTGATTTGGGGATCTGGTTTCAACATGGACATTCAAAGCTGGCACATGTTTCGAAAAAAACTGGGAACTTGGAACGAAGCATCGTTTTGTGGTGGCTTTTGAAGCTGAGTGAAGATGGTACTTTTTGTTGGAGGGAGTTTTCTCACGCACTGTGCAGCAGGACATGGCAGGCCTGCAGCGTCAACACATAAGATTACAAAATAATTCTATCTTCCATTCAGTTTTCATTTAATGGCATAACCCTGGCACTTCAACTAAATTTAAACACTAACCTAAACTCAATTAATTCCCTAATTTTAAACCTAATCCATAACCTCAAACAGCACTGTTCTGCCCAGGCTTTGGGTCCCATAAAGAACAGTGAGTCCTCACAAAGTAGTATTGCCTCCAATACTACTGTATTGGAGATTACTTAAAATGTAATCTCCAATACATTTTAAGTATTGGAGATTAAAATATATCAAATATGAGACCACACACACACACACATTAATCCTTATACTTCTATTGGTCCAATGATTTCCATTCATTTTAGTGACTGCATTTATGCCTAACCTAAACTCAATTCACATCTGGGCCCTAAATATAATCCCTACTCTAAAACTCGCTTCTTACGTGGCCCTTGGTTTGGGTCCTACAATAAGCAGTGGGTCCTCACAATATAGTATTTGTTGGAAAATTGGGGCTTAAAAGGTGATAAATGCTAAAACACACACACACACACACACACACACACACACACACACACACACACACACACACACACACACACACAAGCACCCATACAAATAATCCTAGAGGTTCAAGGACACATAAACAAGTGTTTATATTTTGCTGATACAATTTGTCTACCTTGATGCCATCTACAACCCTGATTTATTAAAGCAAGTGAGATACTATCTACAGTTATTTTTAGAGCAATTTTGCACTGGCTAAAGTGAACAGCCAACGTTTCAGCATAATATGCCTAAAAAAAAAGTATAATAGAGTTGTTTGAGCACAACAAAAAGGAGGAAGTGAAAGCCAATGACAAATTTGTGTACTGACATTTAAGCAAAACGTTGGAATGAGTCAAAGGTCTTTTGGGGTATTTTTTTATTTTAAATAGTCTCATTTGGGTTCTGTGGTAGTGCAGGGGTAAAGCACAACCCACATATGGAGGCCTTAGTCCTTGACGTGGATGTCACAGGTTCGAGTCCTGGCCTGATGATCCTTTCCACAGGTCCTCCTCCTCCCTCATCACCTACCTTCCTGTCTGATTACTCAAATAAAGGCCACTAGGCCAATAAAACCTTTAAAAAAATAGTCTCATTTGTTTAGTATTCACTTGAATAAAAGACTGAAACAAGAACAACGCACAATATCTTAATGTATTATTTGTCTTGGTGTATGAGGAAAAAATTACTTGTTTTCATTATGTCGGATTTAACAATTCATGTCAAAGAAATGGAGCAGGTCCCTCTTCTGTCCCTTCAACATGCCAGAAGGAGCAAACCAGAAACTACAAACACGAGAAAAGTCATTTTATGTTTTCACAACCAGGCGTGTTTGGAAGAGGAAGTGTGAGGCAGGTGAGATTGCAGTTTGTGGCTTCTACTGTTAGATGTCACTATAGCCGATACACTTTACATCAAAGGCCAGCACTTCAATTTGTAGAACAAACCATATGGCCAGTCAGAGCAGGAACTGAGAAAAGATAAGCACATGGGAGGTAACACTGAGCCTCCCCATTCTATCAGGGGCTAAATGTAAAAATGGAGCAAAAATAATGCAGTCAGTCTACAGAGAAGAGTGATTTTTGTTTTACTTTTGGCAGATGTTACACTGGCTTATGGCTGGCTGTTATGTAAAACTGATTGGCTTGAATTACATTGGAATGACAAATATGTATCTTTTGGAAAGAAATGCAACAAAATATTCATGTTCATATACGCAGTCAGTCTGCCAGTGATGGTTATTATTGTCACTGTTTATATTGTTAATTATTTATTTATTAAAATATAAATGCAGATTAAAATCTGGTCCACAACAAGATTTATTCTGTCAATTCATATCTACATGTTATAATCAAGTTGGTTACTGAGCTGCTGTCATTTTATGACCATGGTTCTGGTCACTGGCACTTTCCTCCATCTGACTTTCCATTTGGAACAAATGTCATTTTTCTTTCTAGATAAAACGTAAGTTGTTTCCATCCATCAACAGATGCATCTAAATATGCCATCATTTTTACCAGGATTGGGTTTGATTTACTTTTAGTATTAAAAATATCCATCAATTCTAATGGCTTAGTTAAGTGTTTAAATATTTCTTAGTCAAATCAATCAGAGAACACAAAACATTGTGTTTTTCCACACAATGTTTTTACCCTAGTTTTACAACTAAAACAAGGATATTCATTTATTCAAACTGAATCAAAACAGGACGTCTTTTTTCTATGACTCAGTTTTTTGTAATTGTTATAAATCTTTTAACGAGATTTCTACGTTTCTACCCCATTTAAACTAAGCAGGTTTCTTGATTCTAACTAAGACACAATATTTGCTATTATATGATTGCTATAGTTGGACCTAACATTGAATTATGTCTACATGAAGTACATATTTATCCTCCCTGTAGAAGTAAGCCCTATTGCTCATATGGGCACATAATCAATATTCTAAGTGGGGCATGATGTCTCTTGTTATGATCTCGTGAGTCTCAGAAAATTTAATATGCCTCAGAAATGTTACTTTTCAGGAGATTTCATTTCCTTATGAATGCCAGTTAACTTGTCCTACTTTATGGACATATGCCACAAATTTGTATGCAGACTTAGCTGCATTTGCTGTGTTCACATTCCTCTTTGCACTTTACACAGAAAGTTCCAAACACAAACTTGTGCTAAAACCCAAAGTTTTTCCTCTTGAAGTCAGTTGTTACCTCTATCTCACCTAATCCTTGTACTCTTCCACCTACCTGAAAAATACAAAATGATATTTTAAGGCAGAGTGCTTTGAAAATGTTTAGCACAGGAACACCTTTTGAGGTACAGCAGTTGAGAGCACATTCTCCCCTCTTTTTCTTCTTCTCCACAGTGTTTCAAAGATGATAAGATGTGACAGTCTATCAAACCTCAGTGAAGGTTTTTTACCATCTACGCTGCAATGCTCAGTTATCTTGGTGGCATTTCGCTGGCAATGTAACAGAGAATCAATTATGAGTACACAGATATGCAAAAGGTTTAGTAGGCAAAAGATGGCTCTTGACAGTTTCACGATATGATGGTGGTAAATAGGCTCCCTACATATATATTTATTTTTTCCTGAGCTTAAAATACTTTACCCTTAAGCAAATGGCTGCATGTTATGATAAGGATTGGAGTTTAGCCTTTATAATAGCACAGTGAGGAATTAAAGACATGAAAGACCACTATAGTCATAATTCTAAAGGTTTTGGTGATGCAAATCTGATTTTTTACTGGTTTTATGTTCCTGTTTCGTCTTCCTATATGTTTATTCAGATAATTATTTTTCAACCAGTCTGAACAAATCAAATATGTTTTTTTAAATAATTATACTTGATCATTTTGAATGCATTTCTTAAAAAGCTAAATGTTCTATGAACAATCTATTAATGACTTTAAATAATAACTAGCTGAAATAACAAATGCATAAACCCAATTTCCCTGTTTATGTTGGCCACTTAAAAGTATTTTGCAAGTCAAGGTGGATAAATTTTGATCAGCGCAGACAGAGTGTCTGCACCATGTATCATAAGGTTAAGTAATGGTATAATCAGTTAATTTCTCCAACATTTGTGTAGTACATTTTGTTGTAGCTGATCATTTATCTGGTGGAGTTGCAACATTTCTCACAAAAGTCCACTGTACACTGGCTTACCTACTAATCATAATACAATGCCAGATTCATAAAGGTGTTGCTGGAACGTGACTTTCATTAAAGTCATGTATTTTATTTTCATGCATATGAATGTGAAAGGAGGTGAAAGGGTACAATTCTTAGAATCAATACCTGGAGTAACAAATCAGATCATCCCAACTCCTGGCTAAAGTATGATCACGAAAATAACAGCATTGTTTTGACAATGCAACCGTCTAAAATGTAAATAAAAATGGGTGTGTATAATCTCGTAAGCCCCTTTCACACAATAGTGTATCTGTCTTCTGTTATGTTGTAGGAAAATATCCTGCCATGTTTAACTAAAGCTCCACCATTGCCTTCCAATGTATTTTACATTGCTGTAGCTTTAAGGAACATGCAAGATTTCTCACTATGTGCTCCACTTTGAAATTCCATGTTTATGCTCCACTGATATGGAATTGATGCAAGCACTTCTTAAATATCATTACATAATCTTATGATAGATTATACAAGTGCTTTTTCTGTACTGATGAAGATTTACACTGCTCAGCTCAAGCAAACATTCTCTCACCTGTTCTCTGACTGATTTGGCTAAGAAATATTTAAGCATTTAATTAAGCCATTACAATGCACTGGAGACCTGAAGGTTCAAGTTTCTTTACCCTCTCACCCAAGAGAAGCAAAGGGTCGGCCCAAAATTTAAGAGGGAATGACACACACTTTTGGATTCTTAAGAAAAAGCCCTACAGGATTCATAGCTGCTGTTTATTCACCTCCATTGAGCTACAAACACTTCAAACAAGTCCACAAAAGGCATGTAGAAACTCCCAAAAGGCTTTCTAATCAAATGTCACAAGACCTTCATGGAAACAGTCAAGCAGATCAGCCCATGGCAATGCCACTGAAATGGCAAGAGTAAGAAAATCATGAGAGTTTTGTTGGTCTCTGAACCACTCCAGCCTTGTTTTCAGAGGCCAACTATGTCTTACAAAAAGCTTGTGATAGATTGATTGTTTGGCAGAGTTTATGTTGTTATGCATAACTGAACAATATATATATTTTCATCCATAATGGAATAGAAGGCTAAATATTTTAGAAAAATAAATTCACTTTGAATTGAAAAGACTAAGTTTTCTCGAATGTGTATTTTTCTCAAAAGCTACAAATCGTGGGTCACTCTAAAGTACAAATTTAAAATTGATTAAAAATAGGCTTTTTTAATTAAACAGAACACAGGCTCTGCACATTTATTGACCTGATCGTTTTTGCGTCTTTTCAGCGAAGCACTTGTGAAGCACATTTAGTGTAAATCCAGATTAGCAGGTCCCTGAGGTTGAAACAGCTAAAGGTAGTCTACGTAAGCAACTATATAGGTAGACGTTTTTATTTTTTTGCAAACAGGAAGCCAGCGCAGCAATTTAAGAAGTAGTATAATGTAATCCTTTCCCTGGTGTTTCATGGCATTGGCCAGCATTTTTGATGAGCTACAGCTACCTGATTGTTTTTTTTTTTTTTTTTTTTTGTAGAAATGAGTAAAGACACAATCATTCTACCTACTGGAATTGTGATTCAGCTTTTTTCTGTCCTGTTTATTCTGGACATGTGTTCAAGATAGTTGTAAGTAGATTTAGTAGCTGGCTTGATGTCGTTGTAAAATCAATCACAATAAAATTGCTTTAACTATGCAATTTTATTGCATAGTTAAAGCAATAAAATTGCTTTAACTATCCAATAGTTAAAGCAATCTATTGCTTTAGTCTATTTTCTGATGAATCAGAAAATAGACTCAACTCACCCTGTCAAGTCAGTGACATCAAGTCAGTGACATCAAGTCCTGGCTAAACACTGAAGTCTGAATTGGTCTAAAGCTCTGCCAGACTAGTTGTTGTATTCAGTCTCCAGAACCATCTAATCAGGGTTCATACTAAATGACAACATCAAACGAATTATGTACTCTAGGTAAGATATTAACTGCTAAGAAACTTTCAGCTGAGCCTCACTTCAAAAATCCTGCTCACGTTAGAGAAAAATCCAAAAGATTATCTATTTGTCTTACTTATAGACAAGAATTTCTAATTAAGAATCCACAGATGGCATCCTTTTGCTGTCGGTTCTCAGAGACAATGCTCTTGACTTCATGTGTAGAGGGACACTCTCTAGTCACACTTGCTTCTTCCTCCTTTGTATGTTGTGGTGGGGACAAATGGAATAGGACACACACTATCCCCCTGCGTGGCTCGCACAGCTTCCCACCTTGTAATGGATTCACCTCTGTGCCATCATCACCTTCTATTAGAGCTGGGACAGAATCAATAGATTTCTAAATGCAGCCGAATTGTTCATCATAAAGGGCCTTATGCTGTCCACCTCATCTACCGCCTGCTACCCCATCCAACTTGTTTTGCTGCTTTTGCCAGCACACAGAGAAAATTGAGTGGTCATTTATGCAAACCCCCTAAGAGCAAAGCTTGATCATGCTGCGTGAAGATTCCATCGGTTTCAAAGATTTGAAAATACCTTACAGCCCAAGGTTGAAATCAAATCTGACTCCTACGAGACACTTGGTTGGGGAAGCTGAGGTCTGCATGAATAAGGGGCTTGTGATAAAATAAGTCCTAAAGGATTTGTTTCAAACAGAAGCATAGCAAATTGACTTATTAGTAATAAATGTAAAACATAAAAGCACCCGTTTATGCGTCATAGAACAATTTTTCACATTAGAAGGTTTGAGTTAAATTAGTTTATTTTATAAGGAACCTGAAAGAAATATTTTTGATATTTTGAAATCATGTCAATAAGAAAACCTCAGTATTCTATCACAATATCACCTTTACAACAACAACAAACAACAAACATTTCCAGTCACTTTAACCATAAGTTCATATTTACCCCACTGAGTCAAGTCTTTGCAGTACACTACAATAATTTCCTTGTGAATGATTAATTTCTGAATGTTTCATGTATGAATGTTTCATACATAATTTCTGAATGTTTCATCTGAATGTTCTTATGTTCATTTTTGGCTTTAAGAATCCTTATGTTTTTCAACTAGAGAGGTGTATGTCATACAGTTTTTGGCTTTTTGTTTTTTTAGTCTGAAACAACACTAAATACAGAAAGACAGTAGCTGAATTGGTAACAGTGGGGTCACTATTGTTAACTGCAAACATGCAGACATGACCTGGTGGGCCAGTCTGTTAGTCAAATTTCTGTCACAGGAGAGCAGAAGAAGACAGTGGTTAATTTTTAGGCCTTTGCTGCAGTAGATAAGAACGGTGGATAAGATCGGATTCACATGTGATGATCACCAACGTCCCAACATTAAGTATATCGTCACCGATTTATCGGCTGGTCAATTTATTGGTGCACCTCTAATATGCACACATACAAACCATGCATGTATATTTACTGCTTAGACTTGGTTTCTTCACTACCAGAAACCAGAAATGTATAGCAGTCAATTCTGAAACATTTTGTATAATGACTTGTCCAATAATTTGTAATATTTTATTGCTGCTGATCTGTAGTACCACTGATTTTGCATCCCTCTATGCATATTTCTACATTGCTTTTATGCTGTGAAACAATATCTCCTACTTGTCTGGTTTGTTTATGCATTTTAATAAGTACGACTTAGTTTTGTTTTTTTGTTTTTTAACTGAACCTCTTACTTGCAACAGAGAAAATTTAAAAACATGTTCAAGCGGCCATCGGTATAACTCAAGAGGCCACTGTATTTCTTGAAGCTGGATCACCTCACTTGGGATACTGTGGCCTGTGCCAGCTGGGCCTGGCCTTTATTCTGGTCGCATTATTCTGGGATGCTGGCTGCTAAGACATGATTAATTGCTGCAATAAAGCTCATTATGGAGATTAAGTAGGAGTTACAGGAGCATTATTGATCACTGTCCTTTAAATAACCTTAAAGTTGCTTGTTTTGTGTTTGTGTGATACTGGTCATGTAGAGGGCAAAGAGGAGGTGGAGATGAAACGTTGCGCTAAGACTTTAATGTGATGACACAAAACGTTAGAAACCACATATGTGCACGACTGTGGTTTCAGCAATATGGAAAAAGTGAGAATTCAGTGAGTAGCTTAAACACATATGGGTAATATAATAAAAATCTAGTTGTGACCAAGCAAATTAAGGGTAAATAATGTCATTTCAATAAGAAATAAAGTAAAATCCATGTAGACCCCAACTCAAAACTTACAGGACTTAACTGATTTGTTAGTAACATTTTGATTCCTGATACCACAACATTCCTTCAGAGTTCTAGTGGAGTTCCCATGTTGATAGATTTGGCCTATTTTATCAGCAAAAGGAGGACAAACACACTATCAGACAGAAAGTTTCACTGTTGCAGCTGATCAGTGTACTATACAAAGGAATAAAAAAAAAAAATCAAAGTTTTTGTAACAAAACCATATGAAAATACAATTGCATTTTGGGATTTTCTACCATCCCTTTAAGTCAACCATTTATCCTCAAATCACTTATGTCATGCAGATTTGGATACACAAATCAGTTCCAAGTCATCTCACTCCTCTGTATCCCACAATCCCTACTATGCCATTCTTATTTATTGTAGGAAGGGGAAGTAATGCAATAAATATTTTATTCTTTCCTCATCCTTTGTTACGTTTATCCTTTTTTATAATCCTCTTACCCCCTACTTGCTTCTGGAAACTCTTTGCATGAACAGTAAATCCTAAATCTTGTTATAAAACACAAACGCTTATGCATGTTCTCTATGCTTGTCCGATATTAACTCCCCCATTATGAATAGACTATTGATGATACTATTCAAAGTTTATTATCTTTGCATCCATTTTATCCAAGTGTCACGGTTTGACTACTTTTTATCAGATACGAGTGTTTGCGTTGGACTGTGCAAAATTATACACACTTGTACTCAAGAGGCTTTCAACCCCTGAGCACTTATCAAGGTCAATAGTTGTGCGGTAGCCCACACATTTATTTAGCCAGGAAAAAGGAAAACAAATAAAATCTGAGTCATCTGCTAAAAAGTGTCTGGCAAGTAATAGAGCAATGCATGCCAATAAAACTCTAAGATCCACAGTCAAGCTCCTGAATGCAACAGTAGTTTACCTTTTTTATCATAAAAGTCCTCTTTTATTTGTCAAGAGCTAGCCAAGGACAATTGGAGGTTGTGTTTACTTTTAGTGCAAAGCCCATCCAAAGAGAAGATCTTGGTGAATAAGACAAAAGTAATGCCTCATATAAATTGATGAAATGTTAAAATAAGGGCATGCATGTATGACTCAAGTAATATTGCTGCATGGGAAAAAAAATACCGCGTTTTAAAAGAAAGTTTAACTTTAAAAGACAAGAAAAAATCCTAAATCACTGTATTAGAAAGTTCTCATTATAGTTTTCCAATTTGCACACAATCCTCCTGAGACAACCCATTAGCCTGTCTCTTTAAGCCTGACAAAATCACGCAGGATTTGAATGTGTAAATTGTACTCGGTTGAGATCATAAAATCTTAATGGTAGCAAGGTAACTTGCAAAAATATCACTCCAGGCAGAACCCACTGAGAAATCATATTCACAGTAAATGGACACTAAATTACAGGTGTTAGTACATTTAGAGTCAGACATTGAAGGGGATGGAGAAAAGGGATGAGGGGGGTATGATATGGACATGGGGTCGTGGTAGTTACAATGAAGAATTTTCCCTAAAGTTTTGTTATTGTCATCTTTGATCAATACAGCGCTACATAAGCAGTTGTTTCGCCTGTAAGACAGAATAACCAAAACCCACTCATTTTAACCTGTTCATTTGCAAGAACACAGGACAAGGAAAAAAATACCGCGTTTTAAAAGAAACGCGGTATTACTTTTATAGCTGCCCAATAGTTAGGGCAGCTATTGGTGCTGCCCTAACCTAGTCCCAGGTTAGGGCAGCGCTATTGGCATCACAAAACATTGATTGTGGGACAGAAAACTGTTACTGCTTGCAACAAGCACAAGAGATACTAGTGCGTCATGTTTGTCTAGTATTGGGGCCTGTTATGCAATGCCGGACCATAAAAGAACATATCGAACCAACCCATCCTACAACGATCAGTGGAGACCAGGTATAACTTTACACACATGGTGCTCTAATATTTGCAATACTAACATTTATGTCACATGCATTTTGTTTTCTCCCATACACAATTTGCATAGATTTAAAATGTCTATCAATTTTTTGAAGCAATAAAAAATAAGCATGTATACATTTTTACACTACATGTGTACATAATAGATGTAATAGAGGAGTGAATATATTATCCATTATGTATAGATAATAAGGGTAGTTTTTGTGTTTCTGTTACCATGTTTCTGTTATAATAAAAACAGAAACATGGTTTCTTCAGGTACATATGACAATATATTTGTTAGGATTTGAGTTTTCTGTGTTTATTTTTTGTATTTTTTTCTGTGTTTATTGTGATCCCGAGTCTCTGTGTTGTCCTGTCTGCTCCCTAATTGTTTCCCAGGTGTGTCTAGTCCCCCTGATTACTCCCTGTGTACTTAAGCCCACCTGTTGTCTCTGTTCTTGGTCAGATCCTTGTGTGTTTGTGTTGCGTGTCGCTCACAGTACAACTGACAAGTCCTCTGTCGACTCTGCTCTCGTTTCCAGTCTTGTATTTTTCAGTTGCTACCGGTATTTAGCTGTTGCTAAGTCTTCTGCCGTGCTGCCTGAACCGGACTGTTTTGAGCACTTCCTTATTAAACGTTTCATCATCATCATCATCTCAAGCTGGGTCCCTGCGTTCTTTCTCACCATCACAAAACTGCCAAATCATGACAATATTGTGAAAACATTATGCTATCATATTTTCAGCCCATTCTCTAATCTTTGCACTAAAATCTTTAATAAAAAATATATATGCTAACAAATATTTGGTGGATGTCAAGACTCATCCATTCAGGTCAAGATCCAACACTCCACATCAGTGCCATAAGAGACCCTGAGAGACCAGCACCTGCTCCCACCATGAGACAGACAGATAGGTGTTAACCTGACACACACTCCTCAATTTGGCTCGCTGCTCTCCGTTAGCTTCACTTTTCTAGTCAGTTCTGGCTTCACATCACCCCAGCTGTACCTATGACGGGAAAACTGGTTTGGAAAGATGACAGCTGCTTACATATTTTTTGTAGCATTTGCTATGTTTGTCACGTCCTTGTATTAAAGAGCCTATTGCTATCACACTAATAACGCTGGGCTGCACATGTCATGCTCGGCACTGGTATGGGGGCGTTCTGAGCATGTCAGTGAGATAAGGGAATAGCAGGGTGCATGTGCACATGCCTTATCAGAGTGTGCCAGGAGAAGGTTTTACTTGTTTTTCTTCATGTTTTGTACAACGCTACAACCTTAAAGGTGAAGTTGCAGAATGTCCATGTGATGCAGGTGGACGAATGGAGGAAGAAGACGTGATGCACTGATTGCTGTTTTAATTGCTTATTGCTAATTGCTAATTGCTTTAACAAATAAAATACAGATGGCCATGCCTGTGTCCAGATAGTCCCAAAGACAGGTACTACCTAATATGTAAAAGTTGTTGAAGAAAAACTGAGAACCTTCAACAGACAATTGTTGTCATACCGTAAACCAGAAACAATCAAATGATGGCTATCAGGCCACTTTTGATTTTTATTCTGACAATGAATGAAATTATCAATAAATGTAGCACAATGAATCAATTAGTTTACGCAGTGATTAAACCAATTGGAATCCAGCTCAAATCACATAAGGATTTAGCTAACGGAACATGATAGTAAAAGTGGAATCTTCTGCACGACTGTTGTACAAGTCAGTGAGAAAAAAGCAAGTTTAAGAGACCTCAGTTCAGATTCGGATTTTGACTTTTCTATGTTTGGTTTTCCTTACAAATCTTGTTTTCATATAAGAATGACTGCCTAGTTGGTAGATGCCACTCAGTCTCAGTGTGTTATGCTGGCATTTGTTTCAAGATTAGAATATCCATTGAGAATGGACAGCTTGTAATGGAGTAAAAGTTCAATGGCCAACTGTTGGAGAGGCAGTTAACTGCCAGAGCTGAGTAATTGAGGATGCACTGAATGCAGTGTGTTTACAGAAAGAGACGGACAGCCAACTTGTTAGGTAGACACATGTTATGAGCTGAGCTGAATAAAACAGCTACACAACTGTGTTCCTGCTCATCTTTACCTGCTGGACAGCAGGCTAGATTGTTTAATGTGCAGGTGCACATTAAGGAGCTACACTGAGTACTTTTGAAATGTTATGTTAATGAATTGCCTTGTTGCTGAAAATGTGCTATATAAATAAAATTACCATATCTTACCTTACTTTAACATAACATTAATAATAGCCATGTTACTGGACACACTAGCAATACTGACAGCTAACATTTGTAAGACATTTGCACTAAAACATGGTGTGGTGCTAGGGTGTCTTTAAGGGTTAAAGTATAAAACATCATTGGAAGTGATGAGGACTATGGCTACCTCGGTGAAAGCCTGGTGGGGAGATATTGCTGGCCAGAGTGACACTGATTTCTTTGGTAAGTGCCTCTAATCTTTCAACACACACAGCATGTGTTGCTCATATAACTGCCGTGTGATTTCCTAAAACCTATTGACAAAGACTTCTTTAGATTCAAGGGAAACAGACACAATTTGGTATCAGTTTATATTTACACAATACACATAAAAGTTACATATTACTTTTTAATGTTCCAGAATATTTCCTTTTTTAAATTGAAACAATAAACCTAAAATGCATTTGTGGACATGCAGGAAACAACTCCTCCATGTTTTTACCCCTTCAAAAACACAAATAGTAGAGACGGACTTTTAATTCTTTCCTTGCTTTAAAGTGTTGATTTTAAAACATCTGAGCATGTCATTTTTAATAAACTTGATTTTTCAGCTGAGTTTTATTCATAATTCCCTTCATAGTTCCCATTAATACAGTAATTCACAATGTTTTTCAAAATGGAGATATTATTTCAGACCTCTTGACATTAAAACATAGTAAATCTCATTATTCTGAAATTATATATATATATAGGACATGCGCTGATAATATTAACCTCATAATTATTGGGGACTGTAGATACCAAGCATGTAGTTACTTTGGTTCTAATTCAAGAACTCAGAATTAAACTCAGGCTTTACTCAATACTTCTACAGCCCCTCCAGTTCAATATCAGTAATCTACAGGTGAGCAAGCATGAGTGAGTAGAAGAGAGTTTGGCACAGGGAGATAAGCAGAGTCATTGACAAGGGACACTTTGGCATCATTTCATTCCCAGGCCTATTAAACCTTATTGATCTCTGCTCCAGTTACTTTCTAAATCCCACAACACAAATAAAGCAGCTGCTTTGACTCTGAAATTCTCTAAACTCAGGCTCCCCTCACCGCTAGACACTTGCCTCCAGCAACACATCAGTCCAAGCATCCTTTCAAAGTATTTTAGGTTAGTAATTAAACTCCCCCTCGTGCCGTATCCCTATTAACTTGACTTTTGATCACCCAGTGGGTTGATGTATGGAGTGGGTGGTTTCAGCAGGCAGGCAGATGAGAATTTCATCTCGAGCCCATGACTGAAATACTCAAAAAGACCAAGGAGTCTGACTTTCTGGGTTTTCCTTTTATGAGCACACAGATGCACACACAAACAAAATTAAGATATAATTTGACTTTAAATGCGAGATAAAAGACATAAATACTCCCATCAGCTCCTGATCAGAAGAAACCCAAAAGGCTTTCACTTTTGAATTTACTTGTAATATAACCAAAACACGAAACTACATCTTGCATGAAATTAAAACAATGGAGCTTGCACAGCTGAAGAAATGTGAAATGGAGGGGCAAAAAAAGGTAACAGCTGCCTTGAAGGCCCTTTTTTACACCAAGTGAATGAGGGATTTAAGAAATAAGACTACTTACTATATGTGATTGTGGCGAGTAACCCACAAATACAAACAAATACCCCATAATGACAGCCTGGAAAAACATTTTTTGAAGGGGAAAAAAAAAAAATCACTTACACAAGTATTCACTGTGTTTGCTCAATACTTTCTTGGTCCACCATTTACAGCCTTAAGTCTGAATATGATGACACAAGCTTAGCTAACCCATTAGGCAGTTTTGCCAATTCTTTGCAGAACTTCTCAAGCTCTACCAGGTTGGATGGGAGTCGTGTGTGCAGTCATTTTCAGATCACTCCAGAGATGATGTTCAATCGGTCTCAAGTCTGGACTCTGGCTTGATCATTCCAGGACATTCACCGAGTGGTTTTGAAGTCACTCCTTTGAGATCTTGGCCATGTGCTTTGGGTCGTTGTCCCTCTGACAAATGAGCTGCCACCCCAGTCCGAGGTCAAGAGAGCTCTGGAGCAGGTTCTCATCAGCCTCTGAACTTTGCTGAATTCATCTTTCAATCCTGACTAGTCTGCCAGTTCCTGCTGCTGCTAACATCTCAACCACCATGCTTCAATTTCAAAGGATAGTGTAATTTATTCCAAACATGATTACCTTAATTTTAGAAAAAGTTATGGAACACAACAAAAAAACATCACCTGAAATAATCCATTTCCCATTTCCACATTGTCATAATGGGGTATGTGTGTGTGGAATTTTTAGGAAAGAGATTAATTTAGCACACTTTCCACATGCACTCTACTTATATTTCCAGTATTTACTAGATAATTGTCCATTAGCAAGTTGCAAGGAAGCCTGTCCTCAGTTTTTACTAGATTGGACAGTGGATTATTAAAATCAACTTTTCACTATTACAAACTTGTTCACAAGGAGGGATTGATGTAGAATCCTGCAGTCAGTTGGGATACATATGACAAAAATATTTTTTAACATTAGCCATAATTAATTGAACTTCACTGCATTGTTTTATTACTAGGATCAAATTGGAATGCGACTGATTTTAAATCTGACTGTATGACTGGATTAAAGTTACTATAAAGTTGAATGAAAAATGGATTTCTAAAATGTTGCTAATTTATTTGTTTATTTTGTGAAAAGTGCCTTGAGGGGACATCTGATTGTAATAAGTGCAAAATAAAGATGCTGAACATAACTGAATTGTAACTTGGATATCACTAGATGTTGTGAAAAGAAAATATTCCCAAACACATCAAAACAAGTTTTAATAAGACAAAGCAAGCCAATATGTTTCTCTAATGGCCTCTTTCTCAAGAGTGTTCTATTATAAACTAGATTTATGCCAGAAAACCAACCGGCTAAAAGAGTTTTGCCAATTTCAATAAGAAAAGTGGTTACATATTCAACCGTAAGCATAACAGGACCTTGCTCATTGTAACAAAAGACATGTGGTTTCAATGCAGCTGTCTAAACCACATTTATCAAAATATCTGTTGGGGTATTATTTGTACATTTGAGGCCATTTGTGTAATTTCACTATTTATGGATTAGAGAAAATCATGTACTCTAGAAAAACAAAACTGTTGAAACAAGAAGCTGATGGGTAAACAATGAGTGGTTTTAAAATTTTTATTGCCTCCCCATCAGGTGACTGATTCAAGGACTATATATACTGGGGACTAGATTATATGATGCACCATAACGAGTAAAAAAGCAAATGCAAAACAAGTTTACAAGAGCAAGAAACTGAGGTAAAGTAACACTAGTGATCAGGAACAGAAATAAAATTAAACAATATGGAACAATATCTTTAAAATAATCAAACTAAATTCTAAATCCAACAGATTGAGACTACAGGAATGCCTTGAAGAGATAAATTCAGACAAGACAAGCTATTGCCTTTGGTTATACTGTTATGTCTGATTTGGGGTATTTATTTGATTTGTGAGTTTAGTGTTTTTAACACCCTTGGAAAAAATTGCTATGGGTGTAGTTGAACATTAAATGTGGGAAACCTGGTACATTTAGACAAAGTGACTAGATTTAAAATAGCACTCTAACACAGCTAAATCTGGCCAAACCTTTCCATATCTAAACCAGCTTTTATTCGGATTTACCCAGGCATTTTGCCAAATATCACTAATATGTTGGGTTCTGCGGGGGAGTGTTTTCTCTACATTTTCAGGGTGGCAGGCTGACGGGATCCAGCTGGTGCTCGTCATCTCCAATCAACAATGGCCTTAAATAGGAGAGGCTTCCCAGAAGAAGATGCCAGATGGTTCCGCTTCTACAGTGGTACACTCTAGCTCTCAGTGCTGTCTCAAGTGTCTAACTTGTTCCTGACGCCTCTCCCATCTTTCTTCCTCCTAGAACCAGCCCTGACCTCTCTCTGAGAATCAGATCACCTGGACTACTTGGCCCTCGCTGTTCGGCTTGGCCGAGCCCCTGGATTCCTCCACCACCACCACCCTGCTGCTGCCTGTCCACCCTCAGTTACCTGCTGGAACTCCTCCACCTGGAAACACCTCACTGTACCAACTGCTGTACTGCTGTACCCTCCTCTGCTCATCTGAACCCTCAAACCGTAAGCCATCACCAGGTTACACCATCATTCCCGTCATTATTCCTCTGTCTAACCACTCACCCATTTCTCAGTTCCTCCTCTGGCCCGGTTCCTCCCTGCTGCCGCAGATCTGCACCTCTCCGTCGTTTTCCCCATTACTCCTTCTCGTTCAATAAATCTGTAAACTGAGTTTGGTGTCCGTAGTTGTTGCTTGCCTTCGAGTCCTGGTACCTCTCATTATGACAAATTATCAGTATTGAACCAAAG
>NW_015112924.1:179863-184331 GCF_001443285.1 Poecilia latipinna
TTACGTCATGTCTGATAAATTAAGAAGATGGCACAGATCGAGGAGGGCTTTCTAACTGATGATGAACCATAATCACATTTAGGCCACTGTTATCCGTTCTGACGTGTTCCACTCACTCAAGCTGTTATCAGTCAAAGGCCTGACAGCGGCTCTCTGTTTTCCAGCCTTGTACGTGTCTTTGTCGGTCTACATCTCAGGATTCGGACAAGCCGCTATCAGAAAACGGGTACATCCCGGCCATTATTTTCACTCGTGTGACAACACTCACCGTTATCTCCTCTTGTGATGTGAGCCTATGGCTGAGCAGCTGATTAATAGACACGGGGTCGCATCACCCCTCTCCTGTCTTTCTGTTTTTCTGTCCGTCTCCGACTGTGTCATTCACCCTGTTTGACGAAGGGTGAATTAGGCTGAAACAGACAGAAACAGAAGGGGAAAAAAATATCAAAAGAGCAAGGTCACTCAGAGGTGAGAAACATTAAGTATGAATAAATGTTTTTAAAACTACTCTCTCCTGGGATCACATGCACACGCACATGCAGTCTTTTCTTCTGATTTTAATTAAAAGCTTGAGTGACAACATGGCCTATTTCTCCCATGGCTGTTTCAAATTGAGCGAGAGATAAGACTTATATTTAGGAGACCTTATCAAACTCATCTATTTACTGTCAGTAATTTTTCTTGTCTCGCCTTACACGAAAGTGCAGACAGAAAAAAAAAAAAAAAAATCCCCTTCAATCCTCTGGGTTTCAAATCCCCAAAGCGAAACTATGTCTTTCTCCCCCTCTAAATCTCCTGTCTGCCCCTGGAACATGATGTATAACAGTGAAAAATGGAGACAATGGATTTTCCTTGTGTCCTAATGCACTTTCCATCTAAGCTGTTACATTGACTCAATATCCTAGCTGCCTGATGACTGATTACCAGGGCTGTTTTTGCAGTGTGTACTTTTGCTCTGGTGTTTACTCAGCAGTAGGGCAAGGTGCGATGTCTAAACATCGTCATCTCTGAGACCAAATCCACGTGGGATGCCTGATGACAGAACAACATGAAAGCGCTGACAACAACAAAAAAATGTGTTTCTCCTTGGTCTATTTTTTGCATCCTGGTAAGGAGTCACTTGATCCTACCTCCTTCTCTGACAGTTCAGCAACTGGATATCGTATTTTGTCTGCCTGCAAGATTAGCATTAAAGGAAAAGGGAAATCATTTTACTCTAAGAACCAACGGGGAATATGACAAGCTCTGAAACATTCATGCACAGCTTTGATTTGTTTGGCCTGGTTTGTGTCTGTTAGGTCGTAAATGCAAAACTTAATCAAAGAGAGGCACCCAAATGTTTCCAAAATATGTAATGCAGAGCCCAATATAAAGTGTGGAACATGTTTGAGAAGTGTTTATGGGCAAGGAAGTTTTACCGACTGCTGGTTAACCTTGTCAAGGGAAACGTTGTCAGAAGGCAGAGTTCACTGTGGGAACATGTGTCATTTTGGATGTTAGTACAGACATTATAATATAAAGTTATTAAGTTTTTATACAGAATAAAAAATAAATTAAGGACTAAAGATTTACACATTTGTGTTCCACACAAGACTTAATGTGAACCCTGAGAAATCACATTTTTCAATGTTTTCACATTCCAATAAGTTGCCATTTAGATACTTTGCCCTTCTTTTGGCATGTTCCTTAGTACAAGGCACATTGCATACTATAGTTTAGATCAGGCCTAAAAAAAAAAAAGTAAAAATTAAAAATGGCATTGACATTGTGTCTGAGTCCGATTCAACTCGACTTGAATTATAGGCCTGAGCCAGAAGTAAGCCCAAAATATGATTTCAATTAAAAAGCAGTGTAACTTGTCCTGTTTTTAGCTTTTGTTTAACATCTTCCAGCTCAATATTGTCGCTTGTTGTAACTGTAGGGTGAGACAAATGCAAATCTTCAGAGATATGTGATTGATGGAAGTGGAAAAGGGTAGGGCTGTATGCGCAATATGCTGTATGCTGCACTTATTACAATCTAATCAACTGCTGCACTCTAATTTCTCTTTCCTCAACAAGGTGATCTACCTAGACTACAAGAAGTAGTTTAACACAACATTATATTGTGCATTCTGACTTAGTTTGCTCTTTGTATGTATTGAAAGCTTAATAAATTTGCTGCAGAAGCCTGAGCCCAACCCAGCCGGAATTTTGGGTCGGGCTCTGGCTATACATCTAAACTCTGTTGTACACTGCTAAAGGTTCCAAGGTCAAGATAAAGAATGCATTAACATCAAACTTGTGTTAGGCAGCATGTTGCCAGTGCTTTGCATGTATTTTTTTTCTCTTCTATTGTCCTTGCTATCATAAACTTTATTTTGTAATTGCTGAACAGGGGAACAGGTTATTTCAGGCAGCTGAAATATTTGGTTTCCCCCCCTCCTTAACTTTGGAACAGAGCAAATGTTACCAAATTTACAGGATTTGTTGTTGATGATGAGAGGAATAAACACAGTTAAAGACTTCCAGGTAAATTAATGTGGTCATGTTATGGAGGGGGAGCAGATTATTTCAGACTGCTGAAATATTTGGTTTCCCCCTTTGGCAAATAAAGACCAAATGTTTAGAAATTCTCAATGGTTGTTATGTGAGTCATCTGTAATATTTTACATTAGAGTAGGATTTTCCAGAAAGCCTACCCTCTCATCTTTTCCCTGCTATCAGCTAGCTTCCATCCTCTTATATTGGCAATGAAAAATTATAAATATAAAATGTGTTGGGAGAACCATGTTTGGTGACTGACTTTGTGTCAGGCTTAAGTGACAAACGTTGGAAAAATACCGATTCTAGGCGATTAAGGAAACAACATAAAACTATGTAGAAAGACCTCTACACACATTTATTTTACAAATTTGTTGTTTTTACCAAGGAATCGAACAAATGGGCCGTGAAAATTGTGAGATCCGCCTCTCTGGCTGCAGTTCGCGCTCCCGACACAGGGGAAACAGATTTTCAGACAGGATCAGAATTTCGCACAAGAGCGGTTGTAAGAGCCAAAACGTTCGCGACCGACGCATCACTACAAGATTCCCTTTAAACACAATGAAAAACAGTAATCTTACCAGTCTGAAGGTAATGTTAGATATTTTTTGGTATTATCATTATTACTTTAGTTCATATTCAGTCTAATGTTAATCAGTATTATTGTGATTTTCTGTTTAAAGTGTTCTCTTCCTTATGTGTGTATAAACTGACCTGGAGGTTACGACTGTCTGTTTATCTTGATGTGAGACAGTTAACTCTGTGTTTCCCAGACCTTAATTCTTATCAACCAGAATACCTCCTAACTGCCTGAGAGCGGTCGTATTTTGACTCTTGTTTATCCTCCCTCTTTGTTGACAGTTTGACCTAGAGCTGAACTGGGCTCAGATCGTAGATCAGATATCACACCTGGAACTGAGTTGCTGGTTTGTTTAGGTTAAATGTTTTACGCCCTTGTTGTTTTTTTCTGGCTGTTCTGCTTGACAATAAAACAGGGGCTCGCGTGGAAGGAGATCAGAACTNTCNGTGAACGGCTGATGGAAAGTTCTCCTTTTGCAAAAGCTTTGTCTATGAAATTCATATACGTTGTCTGTGGTCTTTTTATGTAGGTTCGAGAAAAAATACCTATCAGGTAACTTCTCCTGCCCAAGGTTAAACAGCAGCTGTGTGCATGAAGAATCTCTCGTCCTCGCCCTCCTGAACGCAGGTGAGTGAGTGCTGATCCACAGGCGTCAACAGCCTAGCTGAGCTCAGCTTAATAATAAGCTCAAACGCAGTAGCGTTAGCTTCGGCGCTAACTTAGCTTAGCATACTGAGCTCGGTCCTGGAAACGCAGTTCAGCTGGCTCTCTTGTGATACCACGCATTTTTAAACTCATCTATAGTCCAGAAAACAAAGAGCAGCCATCCAGCCATAATGTGACAAGGATATACTTTTACAGCTTTCGAGCCAGAAGTATGTTCCCTCCATACAACCGCATGAAAAAATCCCGTCTACCTGGCAGTTTTTCTTCTTCTGGCTTCCGGTCTCCCAGTAGCACACTCTAAACGGCAAAATCATTTTTATTAGAAAAATGAAATAGAGCTGGGGTTTACTTTTTTCTAACATGTAAAAAACAAATATAACATCAATCCAGGAAATAATAATATAATTGTACTTTTTATGACCGACATATTTATAAAAACAATACTTTTTTATTACCTCTGGTTTGGAAAATAAATAACACCCTGTAAACAAAAGTAACAGATTTTCTGAATAACTATGCTTCTACAAATATATTATACAGAATACATTTCTCTAATAAAAATGTATATCACCTAATTTTGCCTGGGTTGCTAGGTGAGGAGCTGTACTTGCTCATTGTGACCTTACAATTGGAAGGTTCATGAAATGTCTCATTTTCTAGACACCAATAAACATTGACTTATTACCAGAAAATGACTAGA
>NW_015112924.1:188632-193799 GCF_001443285.1 Poecilia latipinna
ATTATTTACCCCAGAAGAGGTAAATAATGAAAACAGTTCCAGAGGCTGTAGATGAGGAGCAAGTTGGAGAGGCTGAGGAGGAAACGCCGGGAGAGGAGCTCAGCAAGGCTGCAGAAATATGTGTACAGTTGGAAGTGGCTGCTTTCTCTCATTCAATAATTTAATGTGGTAAACATTCAGGAAACATTTGATTTAAGCACTTCAAGTTGCATATAAACAGGTGAAGAAATTAATCGCATTTAAAGTAAAAAATTTATTTTATATTATATATATATATATATATCTTCCTTTAGTAATACTAGTTAGGTTTTTTTCTTTGCTTAGATCAGTGTTTCTCAACCCTGGTCCTCACCGCCCCCCTACTCTGCATGTTTTAGATGTGCCTCTATTCCAGAACAGCTGATTCAAATTATTGCATGACCACCAAGTGCTGCAGAAGCCTGTTAATCACCCAGAGATACAATTCAGGTGTGTGGCAGAAGGGAAGCACCTAAAACATGCAGGACAGGGGGGGCGGTGAGGACCAGGGTTGAGAAACACTGGTTTAGATCTTCACGTGTACCTTTGTTATCCCGTGTCTCCTGTTTCATTGTTTTGGATTTCCTTGTTTTCCCTGGATTTTGGATTTAGTTAGTTTAGTTCATTAAAAATAACATCCACATAAAGTAAATAACATCCACATAAAGTATGTCCACTGCCTGCTGCATTTGTGTCCATCGCCACACCACATCATGACACAAACCAGATGAAAAAGCCCATCTTTAAACATTTAATATGTAATTAAACAACAAAAGTGACAAGTAAATTTTATGAAACAGATCACACTTTAATAAATATTTGTTGTATTTAACATATTTCAGGTAAGTAAGCATGTAATGAAATAGATCCAGTCCTAGAATTTTATGTAATTGAATATTACAGGTTACAAATGTTCTTATCATCTGAGGTAATATATTTTATGAACTTTTTAAAAATATATTTTTTAAATATAAATTTGGTTAAAAAATAAAAAAGGGGTCAAAATGGAATAAAAATATGCCTCATCTATATAGTTTAGTACAATAATTTCACAGATTTTGAGTTAATAGGTCACATGACCTGGAAACTTTTTAAGAAAAATACTAAAGAAATAGCTAAAAAAACTATGAAAAGTGTTCAAATGTAATAAAGATGAGTGTGCCTCATTTATACAGTCTAGTAGAATGATTTCACACAGATTTTGAGTTAATGGGGCACATGATTTGGAAGCTATTTAAAGAAAACATTTAATATTATTTAAAATATTAAATATGACTTAAACATTTTATAGAGGATAGTGTGCCTCGTTTAATAGCATGAATTACCACTTTTTTGTATTAGTTGGTCACAAGACAAAGCATTTTACAGGAGTGTTCGGAAATTGACGGCCCCTATGTGAACCTCCGATGCGCTTCAGCAGGCATCGGTAGAGAACAGCTAGCCGAAATTAGCGTCCATAAATCGGATTAACCTTGAGCTGAAGGTCCCTTACTCCGCGCAGGGCGAATATCCAGTATCCAGTTTGCAAAACAACTTCGCTTCAGTCGGTAATACAATGAAAACACCGGTGTTCTGACTAGGTTGTTTTGGTCTGTGGGCTGCAAACATGGCGCCGAGCGACGTAAACGTCATACGGTGACGTCAGCTCCAAAGCTCTATAAAAGATGGAGAGTATTTCTCTCAAACTTTTTGTAGGATTGGCAGACATCGTTTCCCGTGCTTTCATAAACCTAACTTTTATTAAGTCTTTAGTGGGCAGTGTAAAACAATGTGCTTGCTGTGTGTAGTATACAAAAAAGAAGAAACTTGCATAATTAAAGACAAATTACACTTTGTTTTTTTTTTTTAGAATTCTTTAGAATTCTTATTTTTAAAATTCTGATTAGATAACATCAAATTAAATATCTTGCTCATTTTTGACAACTCTTCTTGATGATAGAGTTGAATCCCATGGCTTAGTTTAGTGTTTCTACATCCCGGTGTTGTGTCCTTGATGTTCTGTCCATTTCTCTTCCCTCACTGCTTTTCTCCCTGCTCTTTCACCTGTTCCTCACAGCGTGAAGATTTTCTAATATCCATTACTTCCACCAGGGTCACTACAATCCCACTGGGTCCGCCAAAGACTTGGCAGGTGCCGATAAGGGCCCTGCTCCAGACACTGTAATAGCTTAACAAATCCCTCCATGACCCAGAATCCCCTTCACCAGCATGGCATCTCACTATTTTCCATAAAACTATTAAAATCTACCTGGTGTCATACTGGGTGAGGGGACTCTGGGGATGTGGAGCACTCTGTCTTGTATGTACCAATGTCTCTCTGCAAAAGCAGTAAAGAAACAGAAAGAGAAATCAAAATTGCAGTTCAACTCTTGCAGGGAGCATACTGTGCTTGTGAGCAGGATCATGGACTTTTAATCTGATATTGGTGTATTTCTTATTCACCCAAGCATGGTGGGCACCAAGCTTAAACTATGCTCAATCTTTCGTGCTTTAATTTTGTCTCATCTATTCTTTCCCCCTTCTCTGCCTTATACTCAAACACTGAGGGTCATTTTGGCTCAGCGTCCTGGAGCTTTCATCCGATAATGATACCCGCTTCAGTGGATATCAAACCACAGCTCCACCCATTTCCTTTCACCCCTTCTAACACCCAGCTTTCAGCCTGCCAATCATGCTTTAGCCCCATTCAAGTGGCAATAGTGTTAATGATTCATTTCCCTTGTAATCCCTGCTCAGCCTGATAAGCTTGTAATGGCTGCCGTTATTTGCGACTGTTTTCCATTGTTTGTAGTGTTAAATTAAGCCTCAGTGATCCATCCTGGTAGCCCTTCTGAGCAGAAGAAATACCCTTAGGAATGAACCACTTGCCACAAAGATGGTAAAATATGTGTCTGTAAATAAATTATTATGTAGAGCAAACAAATGTATAGGATTAAAAAACGTCAGATATGCATGAAATGATATGCTGTATGCACCTTTGTGGCTTTCTTACTCACTTCATATTCAAGTTAATTGTACAATCAGCTAAAAAAAACAACAAAAAAACAACAACAACACAAATAAATATACATGTGTAAATTCTAGAGGGCATTCTAGAAGACGCTTTTTATTATGGGAAATGTTGGATAACTTGGTACCAGTATTGCATTAGTAGGTAAACCTTTTTTAATTTAGCTTTTGACATTTTTGCACTTTTAAGAAACCCGTAGCATCTAAACTGAGTTACTGTCATCAGAAAATACAAGTTAAAAAAAAAGCTAATAAAAAAAAAATGCATCAGCATAATTTGCTACAAGGCAAAAACAAACATAAAAAAGATCACAAAACACCCTACAATCTTTTCAGCTATAGCTCATGGGTGCTCTAAACTGCTGCTTTTCTATCATTCACTTGCAACACACTTTGCTCCGTTGCCAATGCAGTGACAATGCAATGGCAATGGAGCACTGACACTGTGTGGAAATTATAATTTTTCAGTCCTCTTTTAGTGGCAAGGTGTTTCACCCTGCAACATTTAATGGATATGATGTTACATGTGTTTAAGGCATGAATGTGAGTTCTGTCTTATGTCCAATTAGATGGTTGCAAAATTTTAAAAACAGTAAATTAAAAACATCCTATCATGAGATATGACTAGAATAATTGTTGATTTGTTTTAAGTCTGAGTATAAAGAAAGTATTTTTTTAAATGTAGGATCTTTAGTCAGATAGCATTTTGAATGTTCATTTATAGACATAATTTCTTCCTTTTAACCTGTGCTGAAAGTGTAAGAGATACATAGTATGTAGTTTTTGATTTACATAATTAATAATCAGTATATCTAATTTTGACAAACATTGGATTTATTTCTTGATTTTGTAAGCTGCTGACTGAATTTTCGTAAAGAATTATGGTTCATCATAGTTCGCCAAAGGAGCCCCCTACTTCACATGCTGACCTTAGAATTATGTTGCTCCTTTGTTGAAACGTTTTAGACATACCAAGTGTTTTAAACCATGACAAAAAAAAAAGCTAAAATAAAACACACTGCTAGTAAAGGGGGGGAAACCTGCTTGAGGGATTATGTTTTCATGTAGGATATTACTTCAAGCAAATGCGTTTTAAATGCCAAGGCAGGCATCTGGTTTTCTGACCCGAAAAATGAGTTAAATGAAGTCTATAATATTCTAATCACCACACAGTGTCTGTCAGGGCAAGGTGAACACCGGCCTGCTCATAAAGACATCACGCTAAACATCAGTGGAGCACACCGTGGGTAATAACAAGTTTCATGAAGCCATAAATCTGCCTAATCTAATGATTTGGCTCACCTGCTGCACCACTTTGGTGTGTCATGGTGCCCACTTGTCATTTCAAGGGAATGTGTCTGTGAGGTGTTAACGGTTTCCCTCAGTTGGACAGATTTATTCTGCTTCTGACTGGATGTCTGACAATATCTAATGTACAGTTGTTTTAATAAAACTTTTTTTGTTTTTAACCTAGTGTCGAGGACACATCTTTCCATTGGATCTTTATACCCTGAGAGTCTCTTCAAAAAGCAGCTTTGCTCCATTATAAAAGCTTCCAATTACAGAAGGATGCCAAGCGTTATGAAAGTCACCTTAGTTTTTTGCTATTTGTGAGATGTGAGATTATGGAGGGGGGGAAAAAAGTCTTATCATACCTTTCATACGCAAAATAAACAATCACTGATGTGTGCACCCGTGGGTTTGCAATAACAATCACCACTGCAGTCTTCCATTAGCAGGTTCATGGCACAATACTAGTGTGTAGATAATTGCTGCATCGGATTTCAGAGAGCTTTGCCTTAATAGAAAAGCTTTTAAAGTTACATCAAAACGTTTGAATATTATCTCAAAGCTGTGCCATTTTAAGCCACTCTTTTCATGATTTTCTTCGTATTTGGTTCCTTGATAAGTTATTTAAATCTTTCTTGATAAAAAAGGGAAATGTCAGTGTTCTCTAAACTTCACAATCAACACAATGGAGCTCAGAAAATGATTTCATAGACTGAATAGATCTTAACTTACCCCTTAAGAACAGTAAAGAAACATTTTTTTTTTTTTTTTTGGTATGATGTTCTATGTTGGTTTTTAAAGTCCTGCTATGTGATGTTTTGAAGGTCTTATCAAATGATTGAACCACATC
>NW_015112924.1:195796-200363 GCF_001443285.1 Poecilia latipinna
AAACGGACAGATATTACGTCTGCCACGCTCCTTCTGAGCATCGCTCACCTTCTGGGCGTGGGAGGGTAACATCTATCAGCTCCATTTGTTAAAACTGTAGGGCGAGTTAAGTTTAATTCTTCGCAGCAGCGGAGCCGCGACCGCATTGGTTGTGCAGTGGACTGCGCATGGATCTAATTAACTTTTGCAACGTTATTTATTTCCTCAAAATAAACTGCTGGCTCCTCTGTTAGACTTTAAATGGATTAAAACAATGTTGCATTCTCTTTAGTTTTTTTTTCTTTTTTTCCCCCCTCTGTTCTGTACTGGAGACTGGAGTTAAAGGCGCCATTTCAACTAAAGGTTTGCAATGAGCTTCCTAACCAGACGTTCCAAAGCGTCCTGTCCATAAGTCTTCAACACGCTGTCACCTTCCGGTCAGAAAGACGCATTCAGTTCAAAGTCCATGAGATGATATTCAGAAAGGATTTTTTTATTGATTGATTGATTTTAGTTGTTTCTGCGGTGAGCTCTTTGTGTAAAGTCTATAGTCTGCCCATGTGCACCAGTCAAGGGTGTTAATTATAACCTGTCAAATGACGGAGGGGCTTAAAATTTTCCAGTCGTTTAAAAAAATAACCAAATATTCCGTTAATGAGACCTATGTGTGCATATATTGATCTATCGACTAGATAGATCTATATATAGATGTATACACGCACATCATTTTAATTTAAATGAAATTTAAATAAAAAACAATTTTTTTTTTTTTTTTGTTTCGCACCGTGAGTCAGAACCTGATGTGTGAAGTTGATAGTCATCAGTCCGAGAACTCAACACTACCCACCCAGGTTGAGAATTAGCCTCAGCCCAGCACATAAAGTCTGCAGGTGTGTGCTTCTGGCTCTTGCCAGGAACAGATCCAGCCTGGATGAGCTTGTGGGCTTGCACAGACCTGACGCTGGGTCCAAACTGACAGGCACATGTTGGGCACGCCCCTTTTAAGTTTCTTCAGGAATTTAATGTCTAGTTTTAACTTATCATACAAAGCAGAATTTTATTGTTAGCGGGAGCTGGCCTTTACTGTTTTATTGTCAATCGGTGATGTCTCGTCTTTGCTCTGCAGTGATTGAGTCTTTTGACATTATCAGTAATGCTCCACTGAGAAAAAATATAAATTTCAGAAAACTGGTGGATGATAATTCATACATTGTTTATGTAATATATTCAGGTATTGTGCTTTAATGTAAAGTATTATAAAAGCATAATACTTTACATGAAAGAGCGATCCGGACACCGATGTTGACACTTTGGTTATTTTTAATGGTAACCTAGACAGTAGAACCTAACATCACAACCTTACATGTGCACATGCGCTGGTGGGTATTAGTATAACCCCACCAACTAGAACCAGCATCAATACATCATAAATATTAATATATTACAGTTTATATTTCATAGAATTTAAAAAGAAATTCAACATTCTAAAGTGGGAGGTGGCACTGTTATTTTGAAGTGTAGCAGGTTGATCTGTCTTATTTATGAAGCTATGTTTAAACAACAAGCATTGGTGATGTCATCTTTCCTGGATTATCTCGGTCTCAAAACTGGATTAAAACCAGTATGTATATGAATTTGAGAATCATTACTTCAGATTTCTTGAAAGATCAACTTCTACATACACTTTTGTGAATTAATCAGGAAAATTTTTCTCTTGCATAGTGTCATCATAGTGTGCTGTGTGAGTGACCCAGTGAAGTTGCTTCTTCAAGTTGAAGCTCCCAGCCGCTTACTATGGAGTGAAAATAGTCTCAAAATATCTGTGCATGTCTAAAAAGACTTGTGCGTGGATCTGTGTGTGTGTAAAAATATCTGTGCGTGTGTACTACTGGATTTGTAAACCTTAAAAATAAAAGAAACCTTCTCCTACGCCTATAAATATTAAAAAAAAGTACACACAAATAACCTGGTACACACACACAAAACTGCATTTACACATAGATCCGGTTACGAGTGCACAAGTATTTTTGAGACTCATTTGACGCTTTGGGGAGCTCCCAGATTTGTGTATAGATGCTGCGTTTACATGCTAGTAAAAGCTGGGTGATCTGAGTTTTGCTCCAAGTCTAGTGTTTTTATCCTCTGACATTTCTCACTGTGCTTGTGCCGAAGTGGTAAATAGGTTAATTCGGTGGAAACCGGTATATCTCAGCACTTCCTTATAATATCCTAAAATTATTTACAGATATATTGTGCATTTTTGAGCGGTACAGGAGACTAAGTAGTCTGAAAAAGGACTACTGGGTGGCGGAATGGTTCGCTGGCTAGAAAAATAGGCAGGCAAACCTACAAGCAAGACAGAGTGTTCCAGTGGTCTGTCCTCAGAAGTAAGTAGAAGCTAAACCTGCAGGCTTTGCTCTCCGATTATAATGACACATGGAGTAATTATAAATGGCCTCTCCTTGGGCTGCCACCTTATTGTGGTGGAGGGGTTTGAGTGTCCCAGTGATCCTAGGAGCTATGCTGCCTGGGGCTTTATGCCCCTGGTAGGGTCACCCAAGGCAGACAGGTCATAGGTGAGGAACCAGACAAAGTGCAGCCTGAAGACCCCTTATGATGGAAAACAACTTTGGATCTGGCGGTCCCTCGCCCGGACACGGGTCACCGGGATCCCCTCTGGAGCCAGGCCTGGAGGTGGGGCATGATAGCGAGCGCCTGGGTGATTCTCACGAACCCAACCTATTGAGTGTCTTTGAAGATTTTAGGGGCATATTCATGAAAAACTCAAAATAATCCACTTTTATTTGAACAATCATTATTTCTAATATTTGGCACAGATCATTGTTTGTTGACAAAATAAGTTTTTTTATGTTTTTTAACTGTTTTTAGAGTCAAAAATTCATTACCGTAATGCGTCCTAAGGTAAAAAAAAATGCTTTCGCCTCAATTTATCATTATAAATAATCAAGCAGTTTTATAAAAAATATCATAAATTTGTTTAAATATACATCAATTAATAAAATCTGATAGTATATAATAATTTCCTATGAAGTACTTCAGAATATTTTAATAAAAGTGAGTGTCCAGAGGTGCAAAACTCATTACCATTGCACCATGTTCAAAGTCATGTAATATTCACAGAATTTTTTAAAATAAAGTTATTCTTACCCATGATGCACCACAAAGAAGAGAAGAGAAAAGATGGCTACAAGGTAAGAATGTTTGACATCTTTTGATCATGATAACTGTCAAGTTTTTCCTCCCATCTGACTATTTTTTCACTATAAGTGATCATTACCGTAATGTATAATATCTCATGTTCTTAAAAAGTTATTAATAAGATACTTTCTTGTAAAGAAGAATTTAGGGAGTTCATACTGTTTGTGAGAAATGTTTAGCTGAGTCATCATGACATGCTAGAATTTTAAGCTAGTTCATGTGGTTGTCATTCATTACCGTAATGCATAACTTTCATTACCGCGTAATCTGAGGCCTATTGCGGTAATGAGAAATAAGATTACGGTGATGAACAGTGTCATTTTGCAATAATAAATAGATAGATGTATAGGTTATTTAAACTATCATGTTGTTTATTACACCTTCAAACATTTTTAGGCTAAATTTTTATTCTAATTTATGCTAATTGATGTCACCTAATATGAAGGGCAAAAGGAAGTGAACAGAAGAGGGCGGCATCAAGAGCTAGAGTGGAAAACCATAGGCAGAAAATTTATAACAATCCGGACCTTCTAGAGGAGTATAGAAGAAAGGAAAGGGAAAGGTAGTGTCTCTCTTTCTCCCTCTCTTCCACTCTCCCTCTCTTTTTCCGTCTGTCTCATCTCTCCTTTTATTGTTCTTTGTCACACTCACACTGTCCAAATACATTATGGAGTATGATGAAGACTTTGCTGTCTCACAAATGTTTGTATTGATATCTTATTTTAACAGGTACCGGAAGCGCAAGGAAAAAGGGTTGTTAAAGGCAGCTGCAGATCTGACACCCAGGCAGCTGCAGAAACAGCGAAAAAAATGGAGGGAAAATTCTAACCGATATAATAAAAAGAAAAAAACAGTTCAACACATACTAAATGAAACCCCTCCCTCAGATGACAGTGTGAATGAAATCAATCCTCAGCCTCAACCACAACCTTGTAAAAGGATCATCCAACCAAAGAACATAAACTCTAATCAGCCATCTTCAACATCAACACCAAAGCGGACAAAAACATACAAATTAACACAAAAACTACGGCTGGCACAACAAATTCTCAGTGACAAAAAAAAGGAACTAGATTGTCTGAAGAAAAAACTAAAACGAATGGAGGAACACAGGTCTGCAGTTGTACTTACAAGTCGAGCCAAAAAGAGGAGAGAAAACTACAAGAAGCAGTGTGAGAGAACTAAAAGAAGAAAGATGAGTGACAATGTCAGACTGTTCCTAAACAGAGATGATGTATCCACATTAATAAATGGTAAAGCTGGGGAAGTCAGGAAAGGTGGACAAATTTACAGAAAGAGGTTCCTCTCAGACACCATGGGAAATCTCCACAAGAGATTTCTTAAAGAGAACCCAGGCCTCGATGTGTCC
>NW_015112924.1:204713-208974 GCF_001443285.1 Poecilia latipinna
TGCACCATCTTGGAATGATACATACATCATCTGTTACTGATGTAGTGGCTTCATCTGTCTGTGATTCAGAAAGCATTGATTGCATGTATGGTAGATGTGAAACCTGCAAAGATCTTACTTTCCCTGTCAACGTGGATCCAACAACAAAAAACAACATTGTATCTTGGACTGAGTGGACAACAAGGTCAACACCAGTAACAAAGAAACTGCAGGATGGCACTACCACTGAGACTGAGATCAAAACCACAACCCTTGAGAAAAAAGTGGCAAGTATTGAAAAGCTTGTAGAGCTAACTAAGACGGAACTGCCCCGAATCTTGATTCATCTCTACAACATTTGGCACCAGTACACACATCTCAAGCAATTGAAAGAAAATTTGACCCAGCAGGACATTGTAGTCCATGTTGACTACAGTGAAAACTATACCTGCAAATGGAGCAAAGAAATAAAAGACACACACTTTGGTGGATCCCACCAGCAAGTGACACTCCACACAGGGGTGTTGTACTATGCTGGTGGTCAAGTTGAGTCCTTTGCTACTGTGTCTGCCAGTCTACAACACGATGCTGTTGCTACATGGGCACATTTGCAACCAGTTTTAGATTACATAACATCTACGTACCCCCTGGCAAAGAATGTCCACTTCCTGTCAGATGGTCCAACATCTCAATATCGGAATAAGGTAGCATTCTACCTTGCATCTACAGTGCCTTTTATGAAAGGGTTTCAAACTGTCACGTGGAACTTCACTGAGGCCTCTCATGGGAAGGGAGCTCCTGATGGAGTAGGAGGTGCTCTAAAGAACCTAGCAGATCGTGTGGTTGCCTATGGCACACACATTCCAAATGCTTCAGCTCTCCTGGAAAATCTGTCAAAACATTCATCGGTTAGGCTTTTTGAAGTAACAGAGGACAACATTGCGACATGTGGGGAACTCGTTCCTCCGTTCCTGAAGTCAGTGCCAGGAACTATGAAGATACATCAGGTGAGCACCCACATGTGCAACTAAACAAATTGAAACTCACTTTTATCTTGCTTGGCTTTTTTTTTTATCTTGATTTAATTTTTTTCCAATATTTTTGGTGTAAGTTTTCATTTTAAAACAACAAATGTTTTATAGATCTGACCTTTTCATGTTTTGCAGATAAAACTAAACATAATGTCTCCATAGGTTGTTGCTACTGAACCAGGAAATATTAGATTTCGAGAGGTGTCGTGCTTCTGTAGTCACTCTTGTGACTGCTTCTCCCCAAAGAGTTTGTTTTCACCCAAAGGGAATCTGAAGAGACCATCAAAGTAGGAACATGGGTGCTTGTGGACTATGACGGAGACCTCTATCCTGGCACAGTAACACAGGTAGGTTTAAGACTGAGTGAAGAATGGGAAATCAGGTATGCAAGTATTGGATTCAGATTCTCAACATGTAATGTGGAGATAACGATCATGTAGTAATCAAATTGTCTTTGAAAAACCCAGTTGATAAACTTTTTTTGCTTCATTAATCCAGATTGCCAGTGGTCAGTATGAGGTTGATACAATGAGCTGTGCGGGAGACAACCGCTTCTACATCCCGTCAATAAGATTTGCTGGTGAGAAGGTGTGGTATTATTTGGATGACATCAAAGAAATTATTCCTGAACCACTGCCTTCCTCTTCATCCGCAAGACACTTCTGTGTAGTGTCAGAAATCTGGGCCAAGTACAAAAAGAAAGTCCAATGAATTATTAGCTACAATGGCATATTAAAGCAGTTGTAGATAGAAACAAAGAGTGGAATAAATTTCCATGAAAAAATCTAAAATTTTGTAGAACATAAGAGTAAATTTGTAACTTTTGAAACTCATAAATTTCCACATTTGTCTCTCAAAAATTTCTGATTTTAATCTCAAAATTTCATGGGTTTTTGTAGAAAATTTTTGACTTGTTGAACTCAAAACTCAGAACGATTCCAATATTTTAAAATAATTAAGTTTTTTGGCAGAATTTTACTATTTTTTCCTATCTACAATGACCCTCATACATTGTCATTTAGGAGTGTTAACAAGAAGGATAAAAAAAACGGAATATTGCCTCTACTTCTGAAATATGTGATTTCTTGTGAACTAGCATTGTTTCTTGTTTATCTGTGTTTTGTATTCTTTTTCACACAAAGTGTTGTATTACTAGAAATTTGCTAGCACAAAGTTGAAGAAAAAAAACATGAATTCAGTCATTTCACTGTTGTTTCCTGTTATTTTAAAGTTTAATATCTTGGTTTTCTCTGTGCCTTTCTTTTGATGACCTATCATCTCCCTTTGCCTTGTGTACTTTTGAATTTACCCTAAATCAAACTCATTGTTTCCCATTCACTTTGACAATCCTATGCACCATTTTAAATAAATATTAGCCTACTTCAGTTTGTACTATTTCTGAACCACTGCCTGTTCATCAGCAAGACACTTCCAATTCACTTCCGAGTGCTTATAGCTATTACTATAAACACTGTGACTCAAATATGGGACTATTGTTNAGAATGGGAAATCAGGTATGCAAGTATTGGATTCAGATTCTCAACATGTAATGTGGAGATAACGATCATGTAGTAATCAAATTGTCTTTGAAAAACCCAGTTGATAAACTTTTTTTGCTTCATTAATCCAGATTGCCAGTGGTCAGTATGAGGTTGATACAATGAGCTGTGCGGGAGACAACCGCTTCTACATCCCATCAATAAGATTTGCTGGTGAGAAGGTGTGGTATTATTTGGATGACATCAAAGAAATTATTCCTGAACCACTGCCTACCTCTTCATCTGCAAGACACTTCTGTGTAGTGTCAGAAATCTGGGCCAAGTACAAAAAGAAAGTCCAATGAATTATTAGCTACAATGGCATATTAAAGCAGTTGTAGATAGAAACAGAGTGGGATAAATTTCCATGAAAAAGTCTAAAATTTTGTAGAACATAAGAGTAAGTTTGTAACTTTTGAAACTCATAAATTTCCACATTTGTCTCTCAAAAATTTCTGATTTTAATCTCAAAATTTCATGGGTTTTTGTAGAAAATTTTTGACTTGTTGAACTCAAAACTCAGAACGATTCCGATATTTTAAAATAATTAAGTTTTTTGGCAGAATTTTACTATTTTTTCCTATCTACAATGACCCTCATACATTGTCATTTAGGAGTGTTAACAAGAAGGATTAAAAAAAACTGAATATTGCCTCTACTTCGGAAATATGTGATTTCTTGTGAACTAGCATTGTTTCTCGTTTATCTGTTTTGTATTCTTTTTCACACAAAGTGTTGTATTACTAGAAATTTGCTAGCACAAAGTTGAAGAAAAAAACATGAATTCAGTCATTTCACTGTTGTTTCCCGTTATTTTAAAGTTTAATATCTTGTTTCTCTCTGTGCCTTTCTTTTGATGACATATCATCTCCCTTTGCCTCGTTTACTTTTGAATTTACCCTAAATCAAACTCATTGTTTCCCATTCACTTTGACAATCCCATGCACCATTTTAAATGAATATTAGCCTACTTCAGTTTGTACTATTTCTGAACCACTGCCTGTTCATCAGCAAGACACTTCCAATTCACTTCCAAGTGCTTATAGCTATTACTATAAACACTGTGACTCAAATATGGGACTATTGTTCTGTTCAGTTTGCGTATGTTGACTTAATAAACATGAATAAAATTAGCAAATGTATGTTTTACTAGGGAATTTTATTGTTTGTGTAGTTAAATATTAATATAGTTATGAAGGGTTCACTACCGAAACATTGTTATTCATTACCGACATATGTTTTTTCATTACCGCTATGTTAACTTTATGAGGATTTATTTAGATTAGTTAAATGAATTACTTTTATATTTTAGTCCCTTGGTGAAATGTGCCAGACTCTTTATACTATGGTTATATTGTTTTTTTAATGTAATGATTTGATACAAAATCACAATCAAAATTGACTTTGAAATTTGCATCATAGTTACGGTGATGAAATGGTTTTTTGAATTAAAATAAAACATTTTATCTAAAAATGCCTATTTTTGATTATATCTCCTTCTGTGCAAACTGAAGTCCTTGGTGTCCAAAAAATTTGAAAAAAAAAAGGTTTTGTGATTTCAAATTTCTTCATTGAACTTGTGTTACGGTAATGAATTTATTTGCTCAAAGTTAGAATAAAACGTTTAAAAAAACCTAGAAATTGTGCATATAGATTAGAATTTTACAGTGAAAAGTAAAATTAGGATCTATTTTATAAAGAGTGAGTGTTTTT
>NW_015112924.1:212376-215978 GCF_001443285.1 Poecilia latipinna
TGTGTGTATATAATGGTTTTTAATATTTGCTACAAGTTGGACCATGTTCGTGAGAATCACCCTTCTACTCTCTTCTACCAGTCTTCCCCTTTTTCCCAACCTAAACCCTGAAGAATACTGACGTCAGTAAAGGTTTTGGACCTGGAGGACATAGATAAGGCCATTCGTTTAAACCTCATCTCTACAGGCTGGACATGGAAAGAGAGGAGTAGAGCAGTACACAACATTACCCAAACCACAGTTTCACATCAACGATCACATTTCTCTGCTAAGTCTATTTTTCCTACTTTCAATGCAGGACAGATTATAAACATAAAGGTTTTTTTCAGCATATCAAATGAAGGCCTGGGATATGATCACATGTATCAGTCCCTTACAGAGATATGCCCATTTGACCATCACAATGCTTTTTAAATCAGGAAGTAATGATAAGAAGTTATTTTATTTAGTCAGAATTATTTATGAAAGAAAACTGTTTATTTAAGCACCCACCAATGCTCAAACAATATGAGTCCCAGGTCAGCCATGTCTATCAACCAGCCTGAATTCAGTCTGTGTGTTACCTGGATGCATGACGGTTATCTCCATTAATTTATTTATTTCTCTGTTTTAATTTTTTGACACTTGTGGGGCAGGAACCGAGGACAGGAGTTGAACTCAGGATGGCTGCATCAAGGTCTGTAGCCTGCTCTAAGCACTGCATCATCATTTAAATGGGTTTCACAGAGGGCTTGTCGGTTTGTTGTCTGGTTGAAAAGATGTACTTATTTAACAGTCGGACATTAAGCTGGATCTAGAGATGTTTCCATAGAGTTGGTCAAAAACAAAAACACAGTCTTGTGGGTGAATTTCTACTTCATCTCAAGAAGTCTTGTCTTTCATAAATTATTGAAGCTTACCTCTGCCTCTTGAAAAACGTAAAATATCCCGCATTGTAGCTCATGGAGTCAAACATAACCATAAAGACATTTAGTTTAGAATGAGAATTGCATCTATGAGGAGGGGAAAAAAAACGATTTTTTTATTTTTATTTATTTATTTATTTTACATTTTAGCCCAACCAAAATCAGATAAGTTCTGTTAGTGAGGAAAAAAAATGAAATGAAATAAACTGGTGTTCTTAAGCTGTCAGCTGTCACACAGGTAATTTATTTTATCATGTCCATCTCTTTGCAGGTACTTCTATAAGCTATAAGCTGTTTGCCACAACAGCTGTCATTGCTATAATCTCCATGGTTGGAGATGGACTGATATCATCTGCAAACTAGTTTTCTTTTGCACTCTGAAGCTTTTGGGCTGAAGGAAATTTTCCTTTTTCTTTTTAGAGTGTATTAAGGTAACACATGATGGCAGTCTTTAAAAAGATGGTAGTGAAAGCGAGGAAAATGTGTATACCAAAAATGTATTTTGGCTGCAGTTTTACAGTTATTATTCTGCATATGTTTTCCTTATTTTTTATGTCAGACATTGTTCTACTCTAGACTCATTGTCTACTTTTACACCCAGTTTCATATAAATCATATGTCATTGGTGCCGCACATTACAATGTCAACACCATGAAATATTTGTTTGCTGCCCAGTAGTATAATTATTATTATTATTTCTAAACTTGTGCAGCAGATTATTATATGAATGCCTTACTTTATTTGCAGTCCTTACATTATAACTGAGCTTAATGGTATTCTGTCAGATGGAGTGAAAAATTAATGGTTTATTACGCCACAAAGCTTCAGTGCAGAGTGCAAACACTCAACTAATGCCTGCAGTAATGGGTATAAAAAACATAAGATCCAGCAGGGAGAGAAAACATACATTCATGGCTTGCTGAGAGGAATCTTACTGCATAAAATGAGAAAATAATATAAATCTTTCATGATGTAGTGACAGGAAGGACCCTCTTCCAACTGGAATGAGGATAAGCATGTGTTGTGAAGCACAGGTAATCACAACTGTAAAAAAAATGTATTCATACTGTGCATTTGTACATTCTGTACAAATGTTTTATACATCTTGTAGCATACTGCAACTAAGAGAAAATATAATTTCTATTTGGCCAAGCATTTCAGATGTTTCTTTGACTGGACTTTAGTAGGTTAGACAGATGATGTGTTTCTTTAGATGTTAAAATATCCTGATGAACACTGGATTTTAGGGCACTGAATATTTTTTTGAACATCTGTAAAAATAATTTAAGTCATATATATGACTTACACATACACACACACACACATATATATATATATTCAGGGCAAATAATGTTTTAGTGCCATCTTGGTTCACATTATACCTACCATTCAAAATGTCTTGAGTTAAACAAAGGGCTGTGAAGTTTTTTGTTTTTGTTTGATTTTTTTTTACACTGTATGCCCAACAGTTCTGTTACATTCGTGCCATTTCATACCATTTATCCCAATATACACAGAATCAAAAAAGAATACAGTATATGTGATAGGAATTGATGGGTTTTTTTTTTTTTTTCAAAATGTTCTACATTTCAATACATTTTATACAAAATGTGGGAATTTTAAATTCCTCAAACCACATTTAACCCTTTAAATATCCAAGACTGATCCAATCATCCATCAATGCATGATCATCTATGATCACTATCACTCAGGTTTTGCTTAAATGACAAATACTGATAAAGCATTTAGATTATATAATAAATTGACTTCCAAGTAAAGGCTATGCAGTAGTTAGTTATCACAGCTCTTATTTATATTGAAAAGAACTCTAAGAAATACATTAATTGTTATTTTCAGTTACCATCAATACACATTTTGCATGTCATAAGATACTCTGTTGGATGAATTGTCACTGCAGTGACACAGAGGACAGTGCCAGGATAATGTATTCCAACCCGAATCGTAATATCATGTAGCCATACTTCATAGTACCTATTCACAAAAGTAAAATGCAAAGTGACTGACTGTGAAGAACAGTTATTATTTTTATTATTCTTATAAACAATGACATGCAAGAAAATAATTTTTTTCTAAAACTTAATTTTTCCAGTTAAATAATATAGTTCAATTTGACTAAATCTGTGTAACATTTTAATATTCAGTTGAACTGGGTACTGTTATAGCACAAAAGAAACAAGTTTAAAGCTGATGACTAAATTTGTTTTTTTTTGTTTGTTTTTTTTAATATTTGAGTTTACCCAATGATATGGCCTTCAGCACCAATCATTGAACCTCATGTAGCCCTGGAGGCGAAAAAATAAAACTTGTCCATCCCCATGTTTTATAAACATTGAAAATTTGTTTTAAGGCATTATGTTATGCATGATAGTAGCTGAGCATAATGTTCACAAACAATATTAAAATTATGAATAATCTGAAAATGTTCCCTTTGAACTCTCACATCAGCATTGCATAACACCAAGTCTTGAAAACAGTGCAGTAATTGTGTTGTGTCTTTGTGATTATCACAGGGAACAAATTCCGCTGCAGTAAACGTGACTGTAAAAGCACTGAATGTTCTGAAAATGTAAATAATTTTAGGAAGTCGACTGCAAGTTGGATGAATAAACAAATGCTAAAATTAATCATTGAATGTAAGTTAAGTATAGATAATCAAGTCCTGCTGCAAAAAAAAAA
>NW_015112924.1:219207-258561 GCF_001443285.1 Poecilia latipinna
AAAAAAAAAACGTGTCTTGTGTTCTGACTGTATTGATTTTCCATGCCTGTGCTTCAGCAGCAGTAATACTTGTATAAAGGAGGAGCAACAGCTAGTGCCAAACAACATGTACTTTTTATGACAATGTAGGTCGTTGTTATTACGTTTCCAACTAACAACTGTCAAAAGGGTAAATCAATAGGTAATTTTGGGGTCAGACAAGAGTGGTTGGAGTCAATATCTTGAATCAAGCAACCCACTGAAAAGCTCCTGGGAAGCTTGGTAAAAGGATTACCCTCTGCTACCCTTAAGTTTTCACTCCATAATTGTCTTTCAGCTGTGATGAACATCACAGACATGACCAAGTTCTCAACCCACACTCCTGCCAGATAGAAAATCAATATATATGTCCAAGATAACCCCTTAGCATATAGATGACAGTATCATTGCTGAATTGGGAACAAAACAAATTCAAAATGTTTAATGATCCAGAAAGGATTTGAAAATGCATCAAGGTTAACAGTCTCATCAATGTTAGAGGACCAGTTGTTTGGATTTGATAGGACAGTCAGTAGGCTAATCAAAGCCTTCCTTTTAGTTTGGTGATCTATGTTGGGGATTTGTTCCAAGCAGAAATAGTTCCATTGGAGTGAGATGTAATGCACGCACAGTAATATTCACTTTACTGTTTCATAGAAGGCTATGAATGGTGACGATGAATAATTCAAGTCCTAATGTGAACATTATCCTTCAGACAATTGTGTCTAGTGGAGAAAGGGCTGTCAGCAAAGGTAGAGTGGAAGATGACATTCTTAATGCCCTTTTTTATGTCTGTCCTTTCTCACAAATGTGCTTGGTTCAAACTCATGGGCATAGAAGAATCTTTTATATAGTACTTAAAGTATTGCACATGCATGGCCTAGAGAATTCACTGAGCAATTGTTCAGGACTTCTAGGTAGGGTATCTACAAAGTAGATCCATCTTGTTCACTGACAAATAGAGTAATATCTTGAAACAATCTGGATCAAACAAAGCAGGGGCATTATTGTAACTAATCCTCTTTGGCACACTGAACTTTGTTATTTTTGCAAAGGATTTATTTTCTTTTGTGCTTTTTGTAACCCTGATTTCTAAGTTGTGGATCTTTCTTAAGGGAAAAAAAAAGAAAAGCCACAGAGGAAATTCATCGTGTAGATTGAAGGAGAGCCACTTGAAATGGGGTTGAGTGACCCAGGATGGCAGTACACAGGCAGCTTCAAATGAAGGAAATGAAAAGAAAGAGAGAAGCTTATTGGATGTATTGAATCATTTTACTTTGCAGCCAGCCAAGGGGATTGAATGGGATGCGTGATCGGATTCAGAGCCAAGTTGAAATGTGTTATCGGAAACAAACTTAACCACTGACATCTTAAAACATACAGACAGAGACACATGCCGTTCAAATGGGGTTCTCTAAAAAAAAAATAAAAAATACAGTAATAGCTCCAAGAAAAGTAATCCTTATTTTTACTTTTCCTGTGGAGCAGGAAGCTTTATGATACTCTCATTTCCATTATGCATTATTATCCATTATCAATTAGCTTCAAACATATTCAACAGCATTGCATAATATATCACAAGAGACCCAGTGAGGAGCCACAACAATAAAACCAGAAACAAAAACTTCAAATGTAAACTCAAACTAATACATAGACCATTAAGTGCAGAATGTAAAACCGATGGAAATTCCTAGAAAATATGACAGTAGCTATAATATCAGAACTTTTTAGAAGCTTATCTTATATTGGAGCAACACATTATTACTTTCCTTCTAAAAAAGGAAAAAACTGGTTCTGCCAAAAATATCTGCCTCTGTACAAAGATAACAAAGACCTGAACATGATGAATATCATTGGTCGGTGAGAAAGTGTAACATTTGGGCTACAATACTGTAATTCCGATACCATTACCTTTGGTTATTTGCATAACAGTTTACATAACTTCATGTGCTCTAAAAGGGAGTCCACTCCAGGAGGACGGACATGGCTTGACCACAAGACATTGAAAAGGAACTAGTCTTCCTGTCACTGTTCTGTAATTACAGCATTTTTATCCTGGCCAAAGTTTATTTTTATTTATTTTTTTTATTCATGCAGAACATAAGTCATTCACTTTAAGATTAATGTACAACATGCTGCACGGAACTGCTACAGCAGATAAAACATACAGGAGTATCTTTTTATTGCCACTCACCATCTTTAAAAAAAAATTAAGCACCTCTTCATGATTTCTGATAAATCTGCAGGTGAAGAGCTACTTAATTTACCTATTGTTTTTGTGGGTGATCACACCAGCTGTTACCTCACAGTCTAATAGCAGCTTTTGGAGCCAACATCATGGTCATCTCACCTTCCCAATCAATGCTGACAGACTGAAACTGAACTCATCTTGCTGCTTTATATTTTGACTTGTTCAAGCTACAGCTAGAAGAAAAACTGACTTTTACTGTGATGGAGCTTTTACTGCGTTTGATCATGAACACAGAATGGAAGCAGATACGGTAAGGATTTCTTCTTACAGGCTATTATTATTTCCATGAACATAGTACCATTTTATAGCACTATAAAGTAACCAAACTACCTTCATTTGTTATAAAAATGCTGCATATATCAAACATATCTTAAAAGACATTTGACTTTGCAATTTGAAGTCTTGAAATTGGCCTCTGCTTTTAAAAGAAACTCCTTGATGAAAAATCGACTTGTGCTTTCGATTCTTAAAAGTAATTTCTCAGTATGCATCTGTGTTCGTCTTTATTCAGCTAAATAATGAATTAGTTGGCCTCTTCAGTGATATTTAAAAATGTATAAATATGTAAACAAACATTTTTAGTTGGTTTTGGAACATTAACGCTGGAAAAATCTTAGGTTGATAGGTTAGAGCTGCAGTGTGTATCTTTTATAATAAAAAAATACATATTTGTTACAACTGTCATTATGTCGTGACAGTATGGTATGAGACAGATAATCTGTGAAAAAAATCTAGCTTCTCTGCCTTCTCCCAGATCTAACTAGAAACAACCAATCAGAACCAGGAGGAGGTTCTTATCGCTGTCAATCAACACATGTTCTTGTAGCTCATCACCACCTCTAACATGTTGTTGAAGCTTCTTTCCTTCACGTGGTCAACACTGATTCCATTTTTCAATCCATTTTCTGATACACCTTGATATATGGATTGTTTTCTGCTGATTGTTTTGTGTAAGGATTTCCTGGGATTTCACTATGAAAACTGTTGACGTGTTAAATATTTTTTTTTCTTTCTCCACAGTATGCATTCGTATTTTTTCCCCATAGCTTTTAATGAGGCACTGGAAATTTTGACAAGGGTTTAACCTTCAGTGCAAATATGTACATCTCCAAGTGCAACCACTTCTCCGTCATACCTAAAAATACCCAACCTGCTCCTCAAGAGTTAGAGGACCTGCACAGATGGTGGTATGCTGTGTAAGCCACACCAGACAATTAGTATGTGAATTGATGATGATGTGGGCTCAGCACTAATTGGAGGCTGGGAAACGAATGTGATTTCTCCCTCTGTCTCAGTGGGCAGCAACATCAGGTAGCACTGTTATAAGTCTATTTCCATAACCAGCCCTGGCAGCATGTAATGGGCTGATCATATGCAACGTGCAGCCAGTCTGCACCTTCGCCACCAGCACTAATCACACAAACAGACTGCATTAACGTTGCCTTATGAACTTGTTTTGAAATAATTGAAGTGCATCACTATCTCAATTTGCCAGCTATGGAGCAAAATAAGTCAGGTCTAGATTGGAATAAAATCTTTTTTTAAGGAATGAATGTTGAGGTGGAACTGAAATTGGACCCCAGATTTAATCAAATACTTCATATTTGATCAGTATAATTTTTAAGCTTTGTTAAAATAAACAGGTAAATTCTTAACGGAGCACTGTTTTGACTGAGTATTTGACATCCTTGTTTTATTCTCTGCTTTTTGTTTAATACTTATAACCCGACATTTTACATGATTATGTCGTAAATGGTAATATGTGTACTTTTTTCTTAACATATAAAGATATGGTGAACGAGATGCAACCAGAGAAGAGAGCAGTCTTGTTAAAACTCCTTTTACTTTTTGTAGATGTACTGTCATATTTATACTGCAGTCTCAGAAGGATCGTGTCAGTAGATTAACTTCAGTGCTACTTAGGTTGCAATTTCATTTTCATACCCAAGAAGACATAAAAAAAACGTGAATGATCAGGCAGTTTTTTTGTTTTGTCAAAATACAAATAAAAATAGACATAGTTCAACTGTAGCTCAGTCTTATAAGTTTTATTTAAAGTGCTATGAGAGGGAAGACGTGGCAAAGGTCACCAGGCCAGGAACCAAACTTGCGATGGCCGCATCATGGACTAAGACTGCTTTAGTTGTGCTTAACCTCTGCGCCACCATAGCACCTCCCAAAGATGTATTCTTTAAGTGTCACTCGGCACAACGAAAACTGAAAAGAAATTTGATGTTGCTAGAAAGAGGTTTATTGTGTTTGATGAGATATTTGGCACAGCAAAACAATATGAAAAGTACATAACTTTTGTTCTCAGTTTTTACACACAAAGCAAAAACAGCATTTTCCAGTTTTGCAAAAATAGCAGCACAGGAAAAGAACAACTTTATAAAAACAATATAATATAAACCACAAACCTCATATTATATTATTGTGATGGGGTTCTCTTATGCTTGGACAAACAAAAAATGACTGCCCAAGGCCAGAGATCACTTTAGTGAAATTTATTCAGTTCTTCAAGTGAGCAAAAGGGTGGCAGGTGACGAATATATATACAGGGACGTCCAGGCAGGTTAAAACAGACAAAACAACAGTACCTTCAAGGTAAGAGTCCATCACCTTAGCTGTGATCTGGCAGGAGTCTAGTCACAGACTGCCTCCCTGTGGCGCAGAGCCCTGCTTTTAAAGCCACAGGCTCCGCCCACAGAAAGACCAACCGAGCAAACAAAACAATTACTACTAAGCCAAATAAACTCTTAAAGGGTACAAAATAATAATAATAATAGTAATAAAATAAACTTGTAATCAAGAATACAGTAATCAATTTAATAGAGAATACTCGGTATGTTCCGATGACGTCATCACCTGACTCCCGGCGCGCCACACCCGGAAATAACTGTGCTTGAACACAAAACTAGTAAAACGTTTGGAAATGAAAACAAGTTAGGATGATGCCAACCGAAGCAGGAACACCGCGTGTGCACCCACGATGAACCGCATCAGTCTAAACTGGAACAGAAGTTGGTTAGCGATTGTGTAGGTTTATGTATATATGTGTACGCATGTTGACACGGACTCATAATTAAGTCCCAGCTCGTGACGGCTCCTCCGTCACAATTATATTATATTCATATACATATGCATAGCTGGTTATTGCCTAAATATGTGTTTTACTTCTGAAATAGTGCCTACTTCTGTTTCTTCATTCAGATTTACCTCCTCAGCTCCACTTCAAAAGAAAAACTCAAGCCAACACCTGCTACATATACACTCTAATGGTTTTGGAAGTCTTTGTCTAGGTTTCGTTTAAATGATGGAACAGATTGCAACTCTATCAAAACAACTGGCAATCTTGAACTTATAAAATAATAATCCAGCTTCATTTGTTGAACCTCTGACTGTGCCTTCTGCTAACAGTGGAGCCTCATAGGAGGTTTGACCTGGGGGAAACCTTTCTTTTGATGGAGCACGCAGGCATTTTCTTTAGAGCTCGCAGTCCCCTCCAGGAAATCAGCAGCAAGGAGCGGTAAATCAATGGCCACGCAGTGTGGGCAAATGACAACCCGTTTAGTTTGGCGGCCTACTTCGTTTCACAACATGTGGCCTGGCCTTCTAAACCAATGGCAGGATCTTGAAGAGAAAATATTTCCCTGCACTAAATCAGATTTGGCAGCAGGTGGTCTGCTGAGTTGTGAGTGAGCTGCCTCTTCACCTGCCAAGAACTGTGCTAGAAAAAAACAGTCTATTTTTCTCTACCCGGGTGACAGTCCCGCAGCTCCCAAGGGTTTAATATATCAGTGGTGTCTCGCTGATGTTTATGTATGATCATTCTTTATAGTACTGTGCACTTTACAAAAAGCTGGTTGTATTTGAGCAGGACTGAAATGAAACATAATTATAGGTGAGTTTAGTATCGCACCAAATCAAAACGCATAAGACTGTCGACAATTTCTTGAATAATTCTTTTAAGATCAGTCTTAACGCTGCAGTATAGAACTTTTATAAAAATATGTTTTAATGTTTTTTCTATTTTTTTTAATATGTTTTAACATATTTGTCAAAAGAGGATTATTATGCTCTGACAGAATAAGATGAAACAAATAATCTATGAAAAAATTGAGCTCAACTGCCTTCTCTCAATGTTCCCAGTTCAAACTGCAGAAATATACCACTCAGTCAAAAACAACCAATCAGACCCAGGGGGAGGGTTTTAGAACTGTTAGTCACCGTTATGCTCACCCCCCTTGCTCTTTGCTAAGCTACAATTGGTTCACCACAATGTATGATGCCATGAATGCCAAGGCTAGTTAGCCATACCTGTGTTGACAGTGGATGAATGGTTTTCCTTCAGTTGTTTTTCAAAATTAGCACATGAAGCATCATAGAGGAGGTTAAGTAGCAGTGCAAAGACCCTCACGCTGACTCTGATTGGTTGTTTTTGATCGGGAGTGGTGCATTTTTGCAGGCAGCAAGAGTAGCACTGCGAGGACGTTGAGGAACTTGACTTTTTTTTGCCACAGATTATCTGTATCATGATATGCTGTCATGACATGGTTACAGTTTTACTAAATAAAATGGGGGTGGGGGGAACATATTTTCGCATAAGATACCTACATGTGGGTAAATATGATTTAACAGTTTTTCACTCAGAACATTTATTCTCGTTAAAAATAAACCTTTTGTTCCATGAGAGGAATAAGTATGTGGTAGGACAAAACAGTGACGCTCACAAAGCCATCTCATTTTAACTGTAAGACTATAACATTTTGAGAAAAGGTAAAAAGAAAAATACTCATGTGTTTGAGCCCACAACAATTTATCTATAGCAAGAAAGTCACTCTGGGAAGGGGAAGAATATGGAACTGAATGTCGGATGAATTATGCATCTGAGGGGTAAAACTCGATTATACTCTTATTTATCTGATTGAATGGTGCTATGGCAGTGAGGTTCAATTTCCACTCCTTTACTTACACTTCATAGCTTCTTACTCTGATGCGCTCTAATCTTTGCATTAATAATAAGCCAGAGTGTCAGTTCTAACCTCTTCCTTCTCTCAACAGGAAGAGAGTTGTTTACTTTAGTGGGCTTTAAGATTACTGATGAGAGACTTTAGATGTGCATTTCTTTTGTTTCTCTTAGAATAAAAGCTAACCTAAAGCTAATGTCACAGGCATTTGTACTACCTGTATTTGCTATATTCTGAGATAATGAAATATTTGTTTTTATACACAAAGCAATATAATCTGTTTTTTCAGGAAATTAAAGGAAAGACTGCGATAATAAAACCATTAAGACTTGAATTGCATCGCATAAATAGACACAATTGTAAAATGCATGTTCAATTCTCATTCCCACATGTCAAGCCATAATCGGTGATGAGCAGTGACTGAGTTTATTGATGAAGTGGTTAATTTGTAGGTTAGTTCCATATGTTTACAGTAATTAGATCAAATAGCAACTTTCTCTAATAGGAATTATGGTACTATGAGTGAAAGTACCAATAAGTCATGTTAAAATGGAGAGGAAGCAAACTAATGTTAGTTATCAGTTCTGTGAAATTAGGCAATGTAGATTATTTTTGTCTTGAACTTTTGAAATGTTACACATTAACCATATGGCTAGGTATGTTTTAGATATACAAATTGTTTAAACACTGAATCAGAATCAAGTTAAATGCAAGCATTATTTGACTTTTAGAGAGTCATTCGTTTACTAAGGAATTTTAGTTCATTGTTTGGTTTAATAGAAAAAAAAAATCTCGATAAAGTAACTTCTTTTGGCTGGGCTTAATTTTAATATTTTGATGTCAATGTGAGATCTTCAATACGTTGCAGATTAAAATGAAGGAATCTCTGAGTCCCCAAATTATGTGACTTTGACACTGTGCTGCTCTCCCTCGACTCCATTTATATTAGCTGCTTTATTTGTTTGAAAGTGAGGATGTCAAGTAGCAGCCTGTTATTTTGACATCCTGCACAGAGAGTGAATGTGCTACACTTATTAGAGTGTGGAGCCATTGTCAAATTGCTTTGAAGAGCCTATGGATGCCTGAACCATTGCTCCCCAACCTTCCCCGGATTATTCAATCTCACAGTCCCATTGCTGACTCGAGATAAGATGGAGAATCCATGCAGTGCTGGCTTATCTGAACTTAGCACACACTCTCAGGTGTATAAGATTTCATTACACATTCCTTCCCCTGCACACCAGGTATGACCCAATTAATGTGAGAACGTATTGCCTTCGCCTTTCACTCCCTGCCACATCAATAAAAGTGAAGGATTTAAAATAAAACCAATGATGAGACCTTTCACACAAATATCCGGATGGTGGTTTTATTTTAAAAAATATATGAAGTTTCTGTAATGAAATTATTTATTTTATAATGTTTCAACTCTGTGAATTGTAGTAATAATTGTAATTTAAAAAAAATGTTTGCTTATTTAAAACACATTCATTAATTTTAGATACATTAGAAAATACCAAATTTAACTGCAGTGCATTGATACAGACACTGCAACAAATCTGCATGTTTTGTTATGTGACAGTATTAGACTTACGCATGTTCCATGGATGGATGGATGGATGGATGGATGTATTAATATTGATACACAATCAATTAATAGAAAGATATTTTTTTGCACTGTTTTATATCAGATAAGAACATTTTATATTTGTATTCCAACCTGTCTGTAAGGGGATTTAACCAATGGTGGCAGTGCACAGGCTATGCATCATTCATTAGCAGTCTGAGTTTAGAAGCAGCGGCTCTGACTGCAGCTGGGAGAGACTGGGCACATTATTTAACAGTCAACCAGTGGATCACCCTGGAGAAATTGATGATGAGGCAGTGTAAGAGAAGTTTTTATTTTTAATTGAGAGCAAAGCATGTGCCAGCAGGAAGAGATCAGTAAGTTGGTATGTTTGTCTGAAGTTGGGAGACTCCATGTAACACACATTAGAAGCAGCTCTCAGAAATAATGGTTATACAACAGAATATTAGTTCAGCGATTCACAGGAATGCTTTGTCCTCATTATTCATGACATTTAAAAAAAGTTGCTATAACCATTTTCCCCTCAGATAAAAAAAGTATAAAATATTGCCAACTGAAAACTGAAGCAGACAAAGGTGCAGCAGTCATAAACTTTTCTTTTTTTTTTTTTTGCGAGAATAGACTTGAGCTGATTTATCACTGCCCCCTATTGGTCACATTTACACATTATTTCTTGAGCACCCGAAGGTGTTTCTCATTACCTCCGCCTTGTAGTAGCAGCAATACATTGTAGTGAGATGGTAAGAAACAGGATGCAAACAAAAACAAATGGTTTTTGTGTGAACTTCTTAAAATCACAAGATGGCACGGATATTCAAAACATTGATCAAATTATTATTAACTCACAACTTAAAATTTAATCTTCTTTTTCTTTTCTTTTTTTAACATTCAGAGTAGCAAGATCTGTGTATCATGTCATTTTGGATGACTGTGTAGTCAAAGACACAGAGTCACATCTTACACATATTTTACACACATTTTGTAAAATATGTGGTATTTTTAAGATAAAAACTGAACTTAAGAATGATTTTATTGTTTATTTCTTTGCCTGCTTTAAATGATTACCCTTGTTTGTGATATTTTGTAACCAGGTGCATCTTTTTCTATATGGATGCTGGATCTGTGAATGAAAGCTAGCCTAAATGCACCTGGTTACAATCAATGCCAAGCAGGAAAAAAGTGCACAAAAGAATTCAGACAGCCGAAGGAAATGAACCAAATTCAATTTCAGCCCTAGCGGCTCAAGCTGTCTTCCACATAAAGCCAGGACTTATTATAAAATGGGCACCAGTGTCATTGTTATTCAGACCTGATGAGCCGCCCTCTGTTTAATGGAACTTGTAAATTTAGATCAGCCAACAACAGTTCCCGCATTATGAAGCTGCTTTGCTCCAGTATTTTGATCACTTGCTATTTGAGACTAGACTGAGCAGAAATTGAGTATTCAGCTTTCGTGTCAGGTGTGTGCAGATGGCGGTTATTGATTCATTTAGATGGGATTTATTGCTTATTTCGGAGAGCGCTATGTGTTACCTGTATGCTAAGAAGTCTGAAAAAAAAAAAAAAAACATTATGTGATGAGTCACTTGACTGCCATAGATTCCGGAAATTGGTTTGCTGTGGTGCAACAAAAGGCTCGTCTGTGGCACGTAATTGCTTTAGACCTACAACTTCCACCTCAGACACACACAATGAAGCGAAACACAAAAAGGTGTGCGGCTGAGACTCGAGGCCTATACAAGTATGTTTGATGAATTGAAAGGTGGTTTACTTCAGAGCTTCTCTGATAAAGCGATGAGTGTGTGAGCGGCGTTTTGATAGACAGAGAACCATGCAGCAGAATGATAAAAAAAAAAAATTCATGACAACAAAGCTGCTCATGAATCTTTGAGAAACCTGAAACCAGTGATTTCAATCAAGTACCATTCAAATAAGGGAATTTTCAGTGGCTCAAAATGCGGATAAATGTGAGTGTCTAAATGTGTTGGAACATAGTTCTCTCTGCATGTGTGCTGACACAAAAGAAACTGCAAAAGGCTAGGTGGTTGTACATTTTCTGTTGAATAGTCATTTGACTCATTTCCTGAAATTATAATAGTAGTTGAAGTTTTACTAAGGGCATAGGAATTACAACAACAAACCACAATGACAGTAACGCAATCTGAAACGTAGCTGTCGGGTAGTATTTTTATTAGATCCAAAAACAGATGTTCTGCCTCACAGCATTCTCAATTTTTCTTAAATACAATTTGAACGGCTTAAAATAATGTCCTATCAGTATTTATCTTCTATCTCAAAATAGATTTACAAATACCTTTGCCTAGATAGTAGAGAAAGTTATTAATACCAAATGTAAATCTAATACTTGGTATCAGTTCTATCGCAACATTTTTAAATCGTCAATATTGTCTCTTAATGCTGTTGACTCCAATCAATAGCATTAAGCAATTTTAAATGCAATCTATTTAAGGGATGCCCACAGAATTACCTGACCAGTTGTGTGGCTGCTTTTTGTGCAGCTAATATTTCAACGTCAAAGTCCTTCGTATGCAAACGCAGCTTACAAAACTGCAGGATTTAACTTGATCATATTTGGATATACATATATATACATTTATTGGGATCCATACTTGCCTTTTTTTTTTGTCCAATATGTTTAGCACAGAAAGAGAATTGGTTGCATACAGTATAGCAACCTAACCCTGAGAGAAACCGTTTTTATGATATTTAGTAGTAGGGCAAGTGGCTGCAGTTGTGCAGATAAACTGCACACATGAGAAGACCACTTCTGACAAAGCTCATGTGCTCACTGGATTCGGCAGTTCTTTACATTAATGAATACTGAAGAGAACTGTGAGGACTTAATTAAGTGTCAAAGCCCTTGGCTATTCAGAGTTAGAGTGTCAACTCTCTTCATTCACTTAAGCACAGTGGTTCCTTAATGCACTGCGTCATTCCAAGAATTTAGAAATAAACCAAGACGGCAGAAGGTCCCCGAGCAACAAGATTGCCGAGTTGAGATTTGTGTCTGTCTGCTGAGGAGTAATGACGAAGCACGTCTCCTCTGGTGCTGCAACAACCAAAGAAGTAAATTGGAAGTCTCACTGCAAAGTTCACCATTTGACTGGGGCAAAGGGTCAGGACTGAGCTTGAAGTTCTTGTTTATAATAAGAGAGGAGAGCAATTCTCTTTGCGGCGCACTCTGGCCTTGCTGGTAAATATCTAGTTTTGCCACAGGTTGTCCTTTTGATGTTTACTCTCTTGAAAAGGAAGCACAGATGATCTGATGTCCAATATTTTAAGCCTTGTGTCATTCATAATTATTGTGTGTGTGATTAATGGCCTACATTGTGAAATCCTTCAGCTGCTTGGAATTATGCTGCAGCTGTATTATCATGAAACACCAGTGGTATTTTGATCACTTTGATCATATTATAGCTTGAATACTCCTTTCATGTTTTGAATCCATGTTTTGATAAGTACCCTGTAGAATAAGTTAAAGTTTTATCTTCTTTTTTTTTTTAATTGAATAGTGGTGAGTAAAAATAAGTTGATCCAAAGAAGATTTCATTCTTGGTTGTTCATGTCAGACTAGGTTTTTCCTCAGTGTTCATTTTGTTTTGAGAAAAACATATTTTTGAGAACTTCCTCACAAGCTGTATTGTACCAAGATATTCTGTGAGTTTGGTGGAAGCACACTGCAACGGTCTCTGTTCAATTTCCTTAATACTTTTATTTATTAAATATTTTCCTTATCTGCAACAAACAGAATAGCTGCTTTCTGAAAACAAAACTGCAGCCAAAAATTTGCATGAATATTCAAAAGCATGAAATCTTCAAAGATGATGTAAGTAAATGTGACACAGACTAACTCTTTAAATTGGCAATGACCCCTTCAAATGGCAATTAACCTTTTAGATCAGGTCTAAACCAGTGTCATATTTGATTCGAACCTAAGTTTCACAAATCGCATTAGAAATGTCACAAAGAATGCATCTTAACATTTGAAATACATTTCCATAATGGGACTGTTTGTATCCTAGTCCAAAGCAGAGAATTTAGTTTTAAAACATATAGACTAGATTATTGTAACTGTAAAAAACTGTAGCTACTACAGCTACCACAGATTTCAGTCGCTATGGTGACAGGACCAGAAAGTGACCTCTCATCACATTGATTTTAAAGGGGCTGCAAATGCCTTTCCATTTAAGAACTGGATTAAACTGAAGGCCCTTCTATTAATTCTGACTTCCAACAGTTTTTAATATTATCTAATGATATTGCATTATTTTTGTTATTTAAGTAATTACTAATCATGGAAAGTACAGTTCACTTACTATTTATGCTGTCATGTGTTTTAATCCTGTAAGTATTTCAGTATATTTTGTTTTATCTATTTAATCTGATCATTTTAACTATGCATCTATACTGAATTTTAAATTTCGTAAAGTACTTTGCTACTTCCGATTAAATAATCGGAAGCAACTGGCTATATTTAGTATAGCCAGTTAAATAAAACTTAACTGGCTAAACTAAATACGGCTGACAAGAATGTAAGTTGCTTGAAAAGGAGCAAATATCACATTACAGTTTAATTATTGAAGGATCGAGTCACTCGGGGACGGAAAATACCAAGCTAAATGGAATTCAATGTAATTTTAATGTTAAAAGGACCATACTTAAAATTGCATTATGTATGCTTTATAAGTTTCTTCTATTTAATCAAATAGATAATTTGCTGTTTATCTGATAACCAAAGAGATATGCAGGGAAACTAGGAAGGCTGAATAATAGGTTTAGTAAATGTCAAATGTAGTGATTTTAAGCTCTATGACACATTATAAAAATAATAAATACATTGAGGGGAGAACATCAATGGATGTCAGCCAAAGTACCCAGTCTGGAGGCAGACTCGTTTTTCATTAAGATTAACTGTGTAGCGGGGGCGGCCTATCTTCCTATGCCTCCAGCTGACACTTGTCCCCCTTCCACAGCAGCAGTTTGCGTGTGTGTTTGTGTATGACAGAGAGAGAGAGAGAAAGAGAGAGAGAGAGAGAGACTGCTTGCTGTGCATGTGTCAGTGTGAGTGTACGTCCATGCTAGTGTTATTTAATGTGTGTGTGCGCGCGTGTTGCTATTCCAATGCTATCAAACAATAGGAGTGTTATCAGACATTGCCTACAGCATATGAACAAATCAGAGGGGGATTTCTGACCAAAAAAATGTGCATGTTACCAGAAGAACCAAGCCAAAATTTGAGGGAAAGGCTTTTGTTTTCTGGTCTCAATTTCACAAACAAAATCTCATTGTTCCTCATGTCGTACACCCAAGTTGAGTATCTTTACAAAACCAGACACCAGCGAATGTTCCTGAACAATGATGTAACAGCTGAGAAAGATAAACACAGCTTTAATGGAAGGAGCTCTCATGATTATAGCTGTACATCTCATTTATATGAGATAAAGAGCTACCACCTGCAGTAGACAATTAGCTGCAGCCACTGGAACCATTTAACTGCTGATGTCGGCATAAATGTGCCATAATTTCACGTTAAACTTTACAAACTTTAAAAAAAAAGTTTGATAAAATACAACTGAAGACGAAGTGCAGCAATGGGTTTGATTCAGAGTGTTTGTTTTTATTGTTCTGTAATGACTGTATTAAACAAAAAATATGTGGCTATAGATTTGAATGCACTCATCTGCTGGTTTATGTTGTCACCTTATGTTCTGCACTGCTTGAATATCACCATTTAAAATCGTTGTAATTAGCGAGTTTTGCCAAAGGCAACACCCCGGTTTATTTAGATTTAAAATTAAACACTTGCATGCATACAAGTTCACCAAGTAAATCTGAAAGTGTATAATACACTCCAAACATTAATGCAGGTGTTTTAGTATAGTTTCAACAGAACTTTTAAGCAAAGATTTCCAGCAGTTCTGAGGGACGAGGTGAACTCTGAATGAGGAGGACGTAGCCTCACAGCACACTTTTCCTCATTGATCAAATACATGCTGTCTGCCAGGCTAATGGATGTCATACCAAGCATATTGGCAAGTTTACAAGGAGATGCAAAACAGATAAAGAATTGATAAAGAGTGTTTTCATGTTAACTTATAGAATTACATGAGGAAGTATAAAAAGAGGCATGGATGAAAGAGGTACTTTAACAGAGATGCATCGACTGGTATTTTGTGGCAGAAGGCAGATAACTGATCACTGCTTTTTTGTAAAGTTTTGACCTTTTAACGAAACATTAATTAACTTTGTACATGGGCATTACTCCATGGTGACCTTATTCATATATGCAAATAAACATTTTAGAAAATGTGACTTCAGCTTTTTAGATACTTAAAATAAAGTCATTCATTACATTGTGGGGGAATAATGGAATTTTGATTTGACAAATAATTAAATAAAATAGCAAGAAGCATGAAGTCAATACTCTTTATTAGCTTTACATCCATTTATATTTCATGTATGCAGATGTTTACATCTACTTACATGAGCTGACTCACTGACGTTAGCATATTTTCAGTTTTACTAAATTCTGCAGCGCTGAGTGATAAATGTAGAGTGAGTCACAATGTAGGAGAAAAATCCAAATGGGATTATGATTGATGACTGCAGGTCAAGCACAGGTGCTAAATATAGGTAGTGAGTTGTTTTAGCATATACATTTATGATAAATTATAACTAATCTACTGTGACAAAGTGGATATGGAGAGGAGTTTTGTTGACATTGAATGACTAATTGCTTTGATTGAGCCTGTAAATGTTACATTAAAAAAATGAACATGCACTTCGGGACATAAAGGAAGAATTAGTGAAACCATTTACAAATTCTACAAGAGATTAATAAAAAGTAAAAAAAAACAACAAGAACCTTGAATTAAATTAATGTATAGATAGGAAGATAGGAGCATATCATTGTAGGATAGTTTCAGATATCAACATATTTAACCAGTTTATTGATGCCACAAACAGCTTTTTATTGCATAAATAAATAAATAAACAAGTAGACCGGATGTGACTTGCAGGCCATAAATTGAACAGGTCTGCTTTGATCAATGCACTCAGAAAAAAGGTTTGTATAATAATGTGTCACTATGTGATCACCACATCAACATTGTGAAATTGCTCAACTTTTTACCAAATATCTTCTGAGTACTGTCAAATTGAAAATGTTGCACCATGCTTCAATTTTGTTAAGAAAATTTGCAGAATGTTCAAGGTTTGCATTTTAGGCCTAGTTAAAAGGAAATCTGATGTTTTGGACAGGTGACACACTTGGTAGGATTTAAGGGCAGATGTCCCTTGACACTTGAGACACTCAAAGTCATACAATTTTACTATTTTTATTATTTTTTCACCTGTGGAAAGTTTTTTTTTAAGCCTTGCCGTACTTTAATATGCACAAGGTCCTGTCTTTGTAATTATGTATTTCAATTGACCACATATTAATGATAAAATAAAACCTAACTCAGAAATGTTTTTCTTGTTTGAGCCGTCAGAATTTACTAACCAGGATAGTGAATATGGTGTTTTTGGGGAAAAAGGTCCAGGTTTTCTTTTTAAGGCTAACAACTGAACTTCAGTCCCAGTTGGTGCCATGCTTCTTCACAAGATGCTAGCAAAAAGAAAAAAGTAGTACAACTTCAAAATTGGCAATCTGCACAGCAGGTGTGGCTAGGTGGACATTCCATCAACATGGAACATGGCTTTTCATCATTTACTGTTCACAAAGAACTTGACTTTTTTTTTCTTGGTGTTTGTTTACTTTTCAGAAAACGACCTCTGGGGGTTTGAAAAGATGTAGCTAAGACATGGTGGGAGTCCTGCTCGTTGTTTAAAAGAGCTGTTTCTTTCAGAACCACTTCTCCTGAGTTATGTTGAGCCTGATAAAAATAAGTCCAATTACTTTGAGAGAACCTGTCTAACAAAAGTGATTCAGAAACTTTATTTTACTTAGCTTTACTTCCCTATTCTTTTTTTTTTTTTTTTTTTTTTTTTTTTACTTTGGCAAAGCGATATTACACAAAGTAAATTGTGAATCTAAATTTGTGTTATGTTTGTGTATGTGAAGTTTTGACTTGGATTCAAAAGGTAGACTGTTATTGAGAAAGGTTGAGTAAGAGAAAAATACAGGGCAAAATCCTGTATTTTGCATTGCCTTTGTATGTCCTTCAACTATTTTTATCTTCTGTCCTTTAAAATCACTCTTCTTTGCAGAGATAGTAGGAAATATCCCACAGATGGCTTGTTGTTCACTTGTTTAGAGAAGTTTGCACCTTTTGGTGTTGACTGTCACAGTTATTGCTTGTGACCATATGCTGAACATTAGCTCAGAAACTGACAGATTTTTGCCGGTTTCACCCGACATCAACATTTGCACATGGCATGAGTAGAAAGCTGTGGCAAATATGTTACTTAGTTTATGTCGGCATGCTGCATGCTGCCACTCATCTGTCCTCCCTGTAACTGGTGGAGCAACATATACGATTATATACCACATATTTTACTTTCTATGACATACAGTACATTTACTGTGGCCTAACAGGGCTTGCTGTTCTTCCAAATAATTAGGACAGATACACAGTCTCAGTCACTGCTATTTCTGATTATGTGCTATTGTATCAGCGCTTTATAAAATATGTGTTGCATTGAGCAAAAAGACTGGTGCAAAGTACTTGTCAAAATAGAGAGCACATTCTCATCTGCAATCAGCTTTTATTGTTTCAAAGTCATCACAAATCACTGCACAAAGAACTTTTAACAAAGGGAAGGGTTGCTGCTGAACTGACTCAGAATTTTTATGACATCTGGCTTCGCTTCAGCTATTTGAAACCACACTTATTTTCATTTGACAATTTGCTTTATTATGACTGGTAGGAGTTGGCAAAATGTTTTCTTTTTTTTTTCTTTTTTCTTTTTTTTTACTGGTACATCTCCTAAATAAAAAATGCTTTGTTTTTCATTCCTAAATTATTTTCATAACTTTCAGTCGCACTTCTGAGATTAAAAAAAAAAAAATATATATATATATATATATATATATATATATATATATATATATATATATTTATTTATTTATTTATTTATTTATTTATTTTTTCCAACTTATTAGAAGCCAAAACATGCCAGAAATCACAATTCTGGCTATTTTAAAAGGAAGCACACGTTTCTGAGCACACTAAGACATCCAACTTTCAACAGCTTTGCTGTGAAAGAATGTTTGTGTTGTTAGTTGTATTCATTGCATAATTCTAAACAACTAACAATTGTGTGTCTGAAAGTAGTTATTCATTGGTCATTGTTTACTTACAAAAAAAAAGCCAACTTACTAGAAATAAATGATGCCTAAAAGCCACAGCAAGAATAAGATGTAAAACTCATCAAAGGAATTAACCAAATAAATAAATGAAAAGGGGCTGCACAGTGGAACAGTGGGTAGCACTGTTGCCTTGCAGCAAGAAGGTCCTGGGTTCAATCCCTGGCCTGGGGTCTTTCTTCTTGCAAGGTTAATTACTATATTAATTAATGTAACACAAAAACATTTGTTTTTATTCAAGCATTAAGTGTACATCAGTACTTTAGCTCAAGTCAAAGAGATGTCACAAGTTATTGGTGTGAAAGACCAAGTCAAGTCCAAAGTCATTAAATTTGTGATTTGAGTCTTACTCAGGCCTCCTCTGTTTCACACTACACATCTACTTTGGACAGCAGTTTTGACAGTATTATCAGCTTGTTGGATGGCTTACAGTGAAAGTCCTCACATACACCTTTGTGTTGACAGGGGCACATTTGGAATCAGTAAGGGGTAATGTAGTGGAAAATAGGAATCGTGAATTGGAACAGCCAGATACAATGTTGTTTAAAATAAGAGGGCCTTTGAAAGGTTAATGGTTGCCATTTCTCCACAGTGTTTGCGCATTATTCAAATGCCAAGCAGGCAAACTTTAATCAACACTCAGTATCACACAGACACGTACTGTGCCTCCTTCTGAATATCTTCATTAGATTTCTCATGTATTATTAAAGTAATCAGACAACTATGCCCTTACATTCGTTATGAATGGGACTGCTTCAAACCTTAAACAAGAGCAAAACATGGTGACAGATGCAGTGAATGAGATGCTTCTTTGTTCTAGTGTGTAGGTTAAATTAAGGTTAATTACTATATGTACATGTTTAGTTTGAATAAGGAGACAAATTTATAGAACCATAAATGTAGGTGAGTTTAGTAGCTTAAGTTTTAAGTTGTAAAGGTCACAGTCATGAAAGTTTAAGTTTTCAAAAAGCATTTCACTGAATCTTATTCTTCAGATTATTTTAGAAATTCAACATAATACAAAATTCAACATAATATGAGACCATAGCATTACAACTAGAATAAATAAAGTTTGACCAGCACACCCTCGAGTGTTACCATTGGGCTCATAACTGTATATGCTAACAGTGAAGTTGGAGCTGAGGACATTTCCACAGTCATGTTGAACATTTATGTTTAAAATGACATATGGTGGGTTGTTATGTATACACACCTTTTGTACAAAAGGAGCCAGGGCAGTCATATTATTATAAATATGGAGTATATCTGACTTTGGTAATCCACAGTTGATGAGTGGAGAGCCCAGAAGGTAAGAATAAACTTGTATAGTGTCTATAAAAAAGTATTCACCCCTTTGGATGTTTTAACCTTTTTATTGCATCTACAAATCAATCATGACCAATAAAATTTAGATTTTTTGCAAACAAAATAAAAAAAACTCTTTAATCTCAAAGTAGACATTAATATATACAAAATAATGACAAATAAAAATAGTTAATATAAAACAAAAGATTGCATGAATGTTCATCCTCATCGAGTCAGTATTTAGTAGACATACCTTTGATTTTGGTTGCAGTCACAGCATGGAGTCTGTGTGTATAGGTCTCTATCAGGCTTGGCATCTGACACTACAATTTTACTCCATTCCTACTTGTGAATCTGGCCAAGCTCTGTCAGGTTGCGTGGGCATCGGCTGTGGACAGCCCTTCTCCAGTCCTGCCACAAATTCTCTATCAGATTGAGCTCTGGGCTTTGACTCTCCCACTCCAAAACGTCCACTACTTTGTTTTCACACCATTTCTTTGTTACATTAGCTGGATGCTTTGGGTCATTTGTCTTCCTGGGAAAATAAATGTTATCCAAAGTCATAGTTCTCTTGCAGATGGAAATAAAAGTTCCTACATGATTTCTGTGTATTTTTCTGCATTCATTTCACCTTCTACCTTTTATATTTGCAAGGCTTCTAGGGTCTGCTGATCATCCCCACCATCATGCTTCACATTGGAGATAGTTTTTTTGTGATAACGGGCAGCGTTTGGTGTCCGCCAAATATGGCGTCTCGTCTAATGGCTCCATTTTTATCGTCTTAAACCTAAAAACCTTCTTCCACTTGCCAGTGGAGACTTAAGTTTGGTATTGACTGGAGTTTTCTTCAACACCAGCTATCTCATTGCCACTCTACCATAAAGTTTTGACTGGTGAAGAAACTGAGCAACAGTTGTATGCAGTGTCTTTCTCATCTCAGCTGCTGAAGCTTGCAGCTCCTTCAGTGTGGTCTTGAGTTGCCTAGTGGTCTCTCTCACTGGTCTCTTTTTGCACGGCCACTCAGTTTGTGAGGATGACCTGTGTAGGAACATTGACATATGGACCATATTCCTTCTATTTCTTGTTGATTGGGACATGATCTTTCGTCTCCATGTTGTATTCCTGTTCTGGCCAGGAATACTGACTAACCAGAGAATGGACCAATCACTTGAAACACAGTTACTGCATTCATGTGATCTCCATCCCACTCACGACTAGCACCAGTTGGCAAAACCTTTGTCCAATTAGGTCAGACATGTTTCATGGGCAATAGAAGTTTATTTGTGCAATCACTTATTTTATGTTTAATTTTTTTAAATCTAGTTTGGATTATTTTTTAAAATAGTTTTAATTGTGAGGCTAAAGGTCTGTTTATTTATTTACTTTTGTCGAAAAAGACCAATGTTGTTGATCATGACAGATTTGTAAAAGTAAAAAAAAAGTAAAACATACAAGGGGGTGAATACTTTTTTATAGTCAGTTTCTGTTGAACTTCTTCCCCTTGTTCCATCAAAAAAAAAAGGCTCCATTTATCTTGGAGGTTTTTCCTGCAACGTTTTTGCCCACTAATTCAGAACTTTTGTTATTTTACCGCAAGATACCCACCTATAGTCAGCTGAACTTTGCAATAGAGATAGAAGTTCAAGGTTTTGCTTCACTGATGATAAACAAGTCCAAAGATAAACAGAGAGCTTTGTGGTCCATTCTCTTCCAGACTGCCAGCTAAGTATAACTCAGTGCACCGTGTTTGGAAGAGAAATAAAAGAAAGAAAGACCCTTCAGCTGGTAGCAGGATGGGGAATTATTTGCTCTACCAAATGAAATCTCTACAAATTCTTGCTTAGATGCACCAAAGTTTAATCAGTGCATTGAATAAGGAGCTAATGCATTCAGGCTGCTGCGCATTGCATATACCGGTTTACAAGACAGAGGAAAAAAAAAAAAAAAAAACATTAACATTAAAATGAAAGTTAAATGCCAGCTCTTGCTGAATATCAATCTTCACCAGGAAAGTATCTACTGATGGAATACATCTTTTGTAATTAAGAAAGAATGTAGGGAAATATGCAAGGAGGATGGAGAGGCAGAAGTAAAAGACCTGCTCAGGAAGATGAATGCTATTATGAAGTGAGGGTGAGACGGCTGGTCTGGAATAATAACTTCCTCTGCCACATTATGTTAGTGCACTTCTGATAAGATCATTGGAAAATGGCTGCAGTTGAAAATAATGCAATTCATTTTTTGTTGCTGCGGGACACTACAGGGCCCTAAATGAAGCATGTCTTCTATTAGACCCCTAAAGAAACAAACTAATAGCCCTGCAAAGACTTGCCATTTATAATATGACTATAATTCGTATGATTCATTAAGCAGGAACAGAAAACGATGGTATACTCTGATTAGAATAGACCTCAGGGGAAATTCTTATGTTAATTTATTCTGAAATCTCTCATTGACTAAGCAACTTGTCGTGCTATTGAGTAGATTAACTCCCCAGGTCACATTGTATTGTAGTCTCATATTGTCTCTGCATTATGTATAACAGATGAATGTTGTTTACATATGTTTAATAAGTGGGTCCATTTTTCCCACCACAAAATTAACCCTTCTTTTGAACCAAAACCAATCCTGAAAGAAGGCATTTGAAGATTTTCTTTGCAAAGTTATTGTTAGAAAAAAAAAAGTAGCTGCAGGTTTTCTGAATGGAAACATGGGCAAGTGGTTAACATTGTGTATTAAAAACTGAATAAGTACCAATATGTTACAGAAACAACACAATGACAGTCACAGGAAAATTGTCAACGGACATGATGAAAGAAAAACCCAACTTTAGAAAGAGTTGAAAAGAAAACATGAGCAACTTCAATAATTACAAGGACAAAGCAAAATAAAAATTGCAGTGAAAGCAGCTCGTTGTGGTAGATGAAAGAAATGCAAAAAGGTGGACAATTATAAGACCAAGCGTTACAAACCATAACAGGAAACTGTGTGAATTTACCCCCGCTAACTGCTTTATTACACCTCATTAGTTGCTCATTACCTCATTAATAGCATAACAGCCTATAAAACATTGCTGACCATGTCCATCACTGTATTACAACGCCGTAGCTACTTGCTACTTGCAGCAGAAGAATGCATCATAACACAAATTTCAAATAATTTCAAACTGATTTTATAAACATGGGCATAAATTCCCTGAACTCCACTTGCCTCCACAATCAACAGATCTCATTCCAATAAAGCGTCCTGGATATTTGCATCATGGATGTGAAGTCAACAAATCTGCAGCAACTATCATGTCAGTATGGACCAAAAATTATATGTATGCATTGTTGTACCAGTGCTATGGATGCTACAAAGGATTAAGCCACAGCTGAAGGAAAGAAAGGTTCAGATTCAGTGCTAGAAAGTTGGACCAAATAACCAGGCCGTTAACTATTTACCCTGTAGAAAAGACATTATGTCTATGAAATATTGGATTTAATAGAAACACTATTTTTCATTTATGTCTATTCATTCTGCACCTTAATGCTTAATCAAAATTCCTTATTTATGCATTTTTTTGATCACCTCCACCATCTAAATTATAAGGAGCAAACTGTGCTCTATTTGAAAACTTTTAAGTATTTCAGGAGTTTGAAACTTTAGTGTATTTGATGTTTATTGAACAGTGGGGTTACACTTGTTAGTTGAGGGTGAGCATTCTGTTCCTCAGAACAGAGCTAAAGTTAAAACTGTTACAGTGAACGCTTGGATACGTAATTTGTTTTCCTCACTGATGCGGGGCGGAAAACATATTTATCTCTTTGGAAAAACGTAGCCCTAAAAACAGAAACAGAAAGGTGCTTACAGGCAGACAGATCGTGACTATCAGCAAGTGATCTCATCATTGATAAGCTGCAGATTTTTTTGTTTTTTTACATGTACAAAACATGTATTGGTTTTCATATTTCCCTTCAAGGCTTGGCTCCATGGAGGATGGATCTGCTTTTACAGCTGCAGTTTGCTTGAGGTGCTGCTCGGCTTAATTTACACACTCTGAGCAGACACAAAACAAGTGACAGATGGTTTAAAATGCAAAATACAACTAGGAAACTCAAGGTCCTGGCATTCACATGCATGTTACTTTGACCTAACAATGAACCTTGTCTATCAGCCATATGGTACAGAGCCCAACAACAACAACAAAGCAATTAACAAATGAAAATATTTTTTAAGTTAAAAAAAAAAAAGGAGACTGTGTCTCACCCATTGGCAATGCAATAGCAAGATTAGCAGGAACGCATATAGAAATAAAAAAAAAAACATTTTTGATTTTTAAAATAATTCATTGTATTATGTTTATGGTTTCACATTGTGAATACACCAATGGCTGTGTGGTAGGAGATTTTATTTTTCTCCAATTTATTGATATGATGATTCATTTTATTTTGAGTCTGTATTTAGAGTGAATGTACAGCTGAAACCAAACATATACATGCTGCATAAAAGAAAGACAAAACTTTGATTCTCAAGATCTAACACCAAATTTGACTATTTTTTCCTGTCTTAGGTTCTAATCTCTATTTGCTAAATGCCAGAATAATGAAATACATTATATTATATTATACTATTTTATATTATATTATTTTATTAGATTTTCACAGTTTGGATGAATTGCCTTTTAAATTTTATGGCAGCTCCAAAGTTATGGGTGTCCTTCATTAATTCCACATATTTTTATTATTATTTTTTTCCTTCAGGATGCTATCAATTTTATGAAGTGTGCCAGTCCTTCCTGCAGCACCATATGATGCTGCAACATTATGTTGCCCTTAAATACCTCTTCAGGTGTGCATCTAAGTCAAAAGTTGTACATTTATCAGAAAGTCCAGGTCTTCCAGGCTGAGACGTTTCTCTGGAGAATAATTGGTCTCTTCTGCATGCTTCACCTTGCAGCTCCCTTTTGAGGATGATGTGTCTATGCACTGGTCTGTGAACATGTTAGCATTTGTGAGTGTGTGTCAATGTTTGTGTGAATAGAATCAGCAGAATTCTGAGTAAGGAAAGGGCTGAGCTCAGTTGCAAGTTGATTTAATTATTCCCTCAGTTTCTGTGTCTGTGTGTTCTGGTTGGGGGCATCAGAAAGCTCATATGTCCCAACTATAAAAACAAATCTACTTAATTATATTCGAAGGGATGTGTTATTAAGTTCAGTAATCAAAAAGTTAAGCATGACCTGCTTTAAAGTTTCCTGATAGATGGCTGCTCTGACTTCAGACTTAGACCAATACCAGAAGTTGACATGTCTATCCTGGACCGCAAGCAACTTTGATTCTGTGAATCTTCACTCTTGGGAACTTTATTTTCAAAACAATATAATTCTTAATGGAGGACTTTGGATCACTGAGCAAAAGTCTTATCCTTTTTCTCCTTGGGCCAGGAAATATGTTTTTTTTTTTTTTTCTGGTTCATGTGGCCGTTGTAGCTCGTGTCCTGCGGACATGTGTTTCTGTTTACTCATGAAGCACTATATTTAGCTCTAATCCATACCTTATGAATCTTTCCCAAATCTTAAATTGACTTTGCTTCACAATCCTCTTAAAGCACTCGCTATCCCTGCTGCTCGTGAAAACCTTTTCTGCCACACTTTTCTTTCCACTTATGGGCTTTTTGGCTGGTTCTTTGATAACCGTTTCCCTTGTCTCAGCTACCAGTTTAGATGGATGGCCATATTTACGGTTAGCAGTTCTGTTCTGCTTGCTGTTTTCAGATCATGGACTGAATAACGATGTCCAAAGTTTGAGATATTGTTTTATAACCTGGGCCTACTTTAAATGTTTCAACAGCCTTATTTATGACCTACCTTGCTATTTGCCTTGGTCAACCTAATGCTGTTTACTCACTAATGTTTCCTAACAGCCTTTTTGGCTTTCACAGAACAGCTACAGTTCTTCAAAGATAGAATTACTCACAAAGTGACTTTATTTACCAAGAAAGTGGCAAATGAAGGCAATTAGAACTTCTGGATTTTATTTACAAGCTCTAGATTAAAATGATCTGATCATAAATGCACGTTTTGTGGATCCATTGTACCACTAATACTTTTGCTAGGCAAAGTCATTAAGATGGATTGACAAGAAAGTCTGCTGTGTCATTTAATTTGTCATCTTTTTTTAGTCTTGTATTAGAGAAAATATTTTATACTCTTGACTTAAACCTATGACTTTACGGCACAACCTATGAGGCATTTCCCAGATCAATTTTACTGTAGGACTGAACCACATTTCCAATCACAGTTGTATCAACTAAGAGAATTAGATCACTTTAGAGTCTTTCGTATCCCATCTCTCCTTGAGGCAAGAGATGTGGTGTGACAATGACCAGGGCTTTCACAAACAATGGAGTCCTCTTTTTGGGACCCAGATAATGCCACCTGACATCTGACATTGTACATGAGCTCCCGCTGTGGGACTAAGAGCTCTGCGGCTGTGAAGTCTGACCGAGCGCCAGAGTGGCCTTGGGCACCGACAGAAGCCACAGCACAGCTACATCAGGTCCCAGGTAGAGGGATTGTTACACTATAATTATTGTTGACTGAGTCACTGAATCTACAGAGCCTAAGAAAAAAATAAAATAAAATAAAATAAAGCAATGTTTATCCCAACCCTCATAACATGCGATCAGATTTTTTTTTTTTTTTTTCCTGTGTAAATAGAAATGGCAGTGAAGGTATGCTGACACTGCACATGTCAAAGTCATTTGCTGCCTCTAAGGTGCAGTGATTGCTGTGCTGTGAGGATTTGGAGCTGAGAGAGCCTAAAGGTCCACAGAAGCATGGTGATCTGTGATTTCAAAGTTAATTTAGCTCCATGTGCACTGTGACCATCCGATAAATGTGCATTCCTTGCTCGAAGGGATTCCAAAGTTTGCAGTATCATTAACCACCAAGGCGGAAGTAATTTGATCAAGCCTAATTTTCTTATTAGTTTGATTATGTCCTCTGTTTGACCTAAGGAAAGCAATGGAGATAAATAACAAAATATTTCTCTTTAGCTGTACATAAAGTGAATAAAACACAAAGTTATGGGTTAAGTTTTACGTAAGATTTATAACTCTGGTAAATAGGTCAAACAGCTTGGAAACCTTTTAAGTGTAAGAGCAAAAATGCACCCAAGATGTACTTCAAAATGGAAAAAAGTGACTTCTTGGTGTTTTTGAAGCTAATTTATAACACAAACAGAACCCTTGTGAGATGACGGCAATCACACACTTTGATTGCCCCTGAGTTGCACAGCTGTCTGAAGATCTGGAAAGCTCTGCTACTTCCTCCTGCACAAGTACCTTGATGCTAATCAGTCGTTTTGTAATTGAAACTGACAAGTCGGCACGGCTGCACGGCATCTTCTGGTCGCCGTAGAAACCAGAGTGCTCATTATCTTAACAGGCCTACATTTCCTGATAACTTCTTGTTCTTCCTTGATTCAACCAATCATCCTAGATACTGACAAGAAATGAAAACTTCAGAAGAGAAACTTCAATCAAACTTAAATTCAAGAATTCGTTGTTACTGTTCTTTTTCTGTGTGAAAAAACAGCTAGACTTAGTTCGTCTAAATTGTAAAAGTGGAATATTTAAAACAAAACATGCTGACATAAATTTCTGAAAATATGTTTTGTTTTTTCATTCCTCAAAAAACACATCTAAATGATGAAAGGTCCTGCTCTTGTAAGATTTGCTTAACTCTCGTTTTCATGTTTTTGTTTTGCTTCTCTTCTGAGCCGTCTTATTTGATGTTGCTAAGAATCTGATTAAAGGATTTGCACAGTTTTGTACCTTTGTTTTCAATGGAAGGCCATATCTTCGACACGATCAATTTAAAGAAGTAAGACAAAATGGCCTATAAACAAAACAAAGTTTCTTTTTCTCCTCTATTTTTGCACCTTACTTCAACATAAACATGTAAAGTGTAAGTCAATCAAAAGTACTTCAGCCAAATGCTAAGCTCACATTATTATTATTTTTTTGCAATCAACTAGTTTTATTATCACTAATTTAGTTTTATGTGTTCATAATGCACATGATAAAGTTTAACAATCTATGCTCTGTCTGTTAACTGATTTTAGCACCAATTATTAAACACTTAGTTGGAGTTGGCCCACGACGAAGAAGAAATAAACTTGTCTGTGTTTGGCATCCATTGCTGTTCCCTTTAAATGTGACAGTCCAAGAGCAAAAATGGAGATAAAATGATGTTGCAGTAAAAGAAGTGCAGAAAGTCGATGCTGTGACCTTATTTACTTTAGGCCACATATCTCTGTAGGCAGATGCACAATAATATGACTGGGGTTTGAGAATCATCTAGCTTGGTGAAGCTTTAAATTGTGTAGCTCTAATGAGACGGATGTAGTCGCTGGAGCAGTTTTTCTTTAAATGATATTCACTTCACTTTAGTTTGATTTATATAGTGCCAATTTAGTGCTAAAAATTGTCTCAAGGCATTTCAGATAAAAAGCACCCAAGAATTCCTTTTAAGGAAGCTCTTGGCAGCATTTGGGAATAACAACTCCCCTCAGAGCAGAGGGAAACCATCGGCAGAACTGGAATCAGAGATTGTGGCCATCTGGCTTATCTGGAGACTGTGTTGTAACTTCTTCTTAATTAAAGCATCAGGATACTTTCCACCACTGCATTTTTAATAAGCTGCTCTCAAAACACAGACTACATTCAAATGACTTTATCACTTCAGTCCACACAGTGTGAAATGCTGATGCATCTCTGAAAAGGGTTTTGCTTACGAGTGATTGTGACAGCCTGCTGGGCTCTTGGGCATTTGGAAGGGCGATGTGCCCTACAGAACCCTACCCCACTGCTCTCACTGCACCCCAACACAGAAAGTCTGAAGAAAGTCTTCTTAAGGCCTGCAAAACCCTTGAGACATTTATTTTCTTCACCATCTAGCCTTATATAACTTGCATGTGGTTTTGATGCTAAGTAATCTGACGTTTTTGCTGTGGGTTGATACATGAGATTCAGTGTGAAATCTCTGGAAGGGAGTTAATTCAACAAAGCCTCAAATTATTTGTGGATTATTTTTGATTGTGACAAGGCTGTTGAATTCAAATATCCCAATGAAAACTACAAGAGATACTTTTTGTCCATGTCTTTGGTAATTGTTCCCTGAAAAGGAGAGGAAAACTGAAATGAACAAATTGTGTCAATCTTGTGACTGACTTTACTGAAAATACTGTAAATATAACAGTCACTTTTGGTAGAGAAGACATTTTCCACCTGTCCATCAGATTATCGAGTTTTTTCTTATTCATTAAGAATTCAAAGCTAAGATGATTGCAGCTTAAAAGTCATATTTCCAGGATGATATAGGTCAACAAGTTTGCACAACACACTGCATTCTTATTTCAGTCACTTCATTACCTCTGATGTCGGTTTTTCATATCTGCTGAGACATGTGCAATTCTCCCGAGCTTGTTGTCTCAAGAAAAGCTGCCTCAGCAATAGGTTCATCTGGAAAAAAAAAATAAAAAATATCAGCTGGGAAAAAGAAAATCTACTGCAAACACATCCAGTTTCCATTTTGATTTATTGCACATTGTAATTACAATAAGCAAAGGCTCTGATGTGTAGATATTCAAGTACAAGCTGATTTATTTTCAAGCCACAGCGCAACTTGTTATACTCTCATGTAATCTGCTTACTGTGTGGAGTGAGGGTGCCGTATTCCAGAGTGGATGTATGAAAACATTTCATTGTGCAAAAAGTGCACACATTTAGGAAATGAGTGCTGACGTCTGCAGGGTGGCAGTGCTTCGGAGAAAAGCCATAAGCCACATGGGTAGCAGTAAAATTCAGGGGAAAGATGACTGAAGTAAATCAGTTCCTTGTGTTGCTCTTGTTTCAAATTTAAGTATGAATTAAACAAATAGTTAAAAAAGAGGAAAACGGAAGGTTGAATGCTTTGCTCCCTTGTGGGGAGAAAATCAGTGGGCCATAAAAACACATTTTCTTTTCAGACAGACTCTGCCATGGCAACTTGGTCAGTGAGCAGTTCACTGATTTATCCTTCAGCATCTTCACATTCACACAGATAAATATATGCAGGTCATAGATTTCGCTGGACCTTGGTCTACTAGGGAAAATAACCCTCATCCTTTATTCTCTTTCTCTAAAAACAAATCCAGCCAAACTGAAATATGAAGCATGCACACAAATGCTGTATATGTAAATAAATAAGTGCTGTCAATCAATTAAAAGCTATAAATAACCTCATCAAACTCTAGCGATGTTATTAATCAGGATTAATCACTATGCTTAATTTTGTAAACTTGCATTATAAAAATGCCAATTTTCAAAAATGTTCAAGAAAATGGTTTATTGTTTCAAACCAAATATCTTGGTTTTCTAGGTTTTCATAATTCAGGGAGGTTTAAAAGAAGTCATTTTGTTTCAAATGTAATTCAGAAATGTTCATTTTAAACTGGTTGTGCTTCGATGGAACGATTATTGACTGGTGCAATAAGGTTATGTACTACCTTGCTTTTCCCAAACATCCATTGCTGTTTTTTTATTTTATTTTTTTGACACTAGTGGCCAGTAATCTCACAGGACGGGGGCAGGGAGAAGGAAGGAAAGACATGCGGCAAAGGAACTGAAGATGGGATTTATCTGTATATATGCAGATAGATACTGCCATGGTTATAAATGAAGGGTTTAGATAAAAGCATATTTATGTGTCAGAATAACCTATACATAAATCTAATTTTTAACATAGATATGATTTTTTTTTTCCAGCAAAACAGACCCCAGACACCATTGGGTCACAGACCAGAAAGCCCTAATCTGCATCTTTTAGCAGGCAGCAGTTAGTCTTCAGTTTTAACCGCACAGGCTTTGTTGCAGTTTTTCTACTTTCTCGAGAGCAAGTCAACAGGGTGTGCTTTGCAGGTCAGAAAATCAACAGGCCTGCAATGTTTTATTATTTCTGACCTTAATCACGCAGTTGTGTTAGGGAATCTGTCAATGTCCTTTTGTATTATTGAACTCTTGTATAAGTACCTCTGAGTTAGATCAGGGCAGAAAAATCATTGGAGAGATGGGAGACGCAAAGGCTGTGTGAGAGGAATTACTCATGTGCTGACGTGTATGTCAAGAAATCACCAGGAAATAAACCAGAAGCTATTATTAAAAGAGACAAGTCACTTTTTCATCAAGTAACAACACCAGCATTACAATCTAAGATTCACTGATCTACTTTTTAGAGCTTTTGAGATATTCTGATAAACCACGATCCACTTTGTAAACAAATACTGAAATGAGGTGTAATAAAACCTCTTCAGTAAAGAAAAAAGGACTTTAGAAAACAAATTCTCATTTATGAGAAACATGAAGACAAGCCAAATTTCTATTGTGAGATTGATAACATGCATTTTTATGCTTATTTCGGAATTACTGAATATCTGACAAGAATGTAAGACCCCAAAGAGATGAAATGATTTTTTTTTAAATGGTCTTTTAAGTTAAGAATTTTCTAAGAGAACAATCAAAGATGATGCTGTTCAACCAGGACACAATGCTATAAGGGTTTATTTAGTTAATATTGTATTAAAGACATTTCATTTAATTCTGATGAGCTGTGAAAAGCAGGGGTGCACTTCTTCAAAAAGTTCAAAAAGATTAGAACTTTCAAGAAAACCACAGAGAAAACATGGAGACAGGAAACAAAATGACAACTGCAGAAACCAGTAAGGAAGAAAACTAATGAGTAGAGGAGAATGGACTGATAAAAATTATAAGTGCAACACTAAGAAAACAAAGCCTCAAATAGGAAGTACAGAAATATCTCAAAATACAAAGACACAAAATACATAAATAAGACAGAAAAACCACAAAATCCATGGCATTTTGGCAGGTTTAAAGCATGAGTGTACAATATATCAACCCATGTTTGATTAATCTATACAAAGTGTTTTTGTCCAGTCTTAAGGCAATTCTTAAGTTAAAATAACACTGAATGCATGTTTTCTTTGTTCCTTTTACAAACATGCATTAGAGATTACATGTGAATCTAGATTTAAAACTTGAATTATTGTTGCTTAAAATTCTTGAAGTTTCCAAAACATAAAAAACAAATAATAATAAAATAATCTTTCATGTAATGCTGAGTAGTGCATGCTCATCCTCGGTGCATTTTTTTCCAGCTGTTTTCACTGGTCTCTCAAGTCTGTTTAACCTTTTGTCTGACTCAGTGCATGTACTCTCCCATTGGTCAATAATTAATCTCCAGAGTTATGCTCCCTCTGAGGAGTCTGGATAAAGCCGAGCTTGTTTCAAGCGTTAGCTTGTGCTTGACGAATAAAGCACTAACGAGATAGCGATCAGAAAGGCCCCAACTCCAAAGGCAGGCTGCTTGCCTGGCAGCGCTTGATAATCTCTTCGTTGGTTTCACTCAGCTCCCTTTAATCTGACTTCACATAATCCTTTTTTTATACCCTCCTGATCAAGTAAACGCTTAATTATGGCTAATGAATTCCATCTAGAGCTTGAGTAAACATGTCTATCAAACAAGATCACGCTGATTTTTAACTGAAAAGAGAGAGGGGAAGAAAAACATAAATGTTGAAGAGCAAGTATGAACCTACTTTTTTTTTTTGCACCAATATAAAGTGGTCTCACGTAGGATATAGAAGAAAAAGGATCATTTTAAATGTACTGCCATTTTGAAATTTCAAAATGGAGAGCTCATTTGTATTCTGACCAAAGAATTCCACTTTCTATTCATTTTTACCATGCATTGTTGTCCTCATGTTGTTAGCAAAACCAAACCACATAGATACAGGACATAGCACAATTAAAATATCTTTATGCGGGATTACATTTTTCACTGTTCGAATTTAACCAGGTTTTACACGTCAAAATCTGACGTTTTACATCTTTCTCCCGAAAGTAAATCACATAACTTTCAGGGTAACTTGTGATTTAACTTCTCCTGAAAAATGTTGAAATCTTCTTTTTTATTTTAAAGTGTAAATAAAAAGTAACCACTTATTTCTGTTTTGTTTTTTTTTTATCTCACGCCTCCCTTTTTCATGTTATTTACTCAGAGAAGGTACCCACATTGAAACAACTGAGCACGCTGCTCCACAGGTTATGATTATGACACTCCAACATTTTAAGAGGCTCATTGCTTATCTTGGCGCCTAAACGCTGTTTACTGAAGGAATTGAACAATCCATGAGACATGACTGTTTACTCTGGGTCGCCATTGTCAGTCTGTATTCATGCTAGACAGTTCGGCCAGGGCAATTTGTGCTTGGCATCCTTGAATAGGTTTGCCCTAATGATGCTGATAGAATGACCATTCATCCGCAGGGGGCTCTTGATGTGCCACAGTTCAAATGTTAATCACCAGAGCTACTTTGGCAAATTGACAGAGCACCATTCAATGCTTCCTTTGTGAGTGTGCTCCCTCTAAAAGCCAAGCTTGTGTGTCTCCTCTCATTTCTTGATCTGGGACTAGATGCAGGGAGTCCCCAGTGACCCTGTTTCAACGGTCCTGGGCTTACCTCTCTCTCATTTTTTCCCATGTTAATGGACAGGACGATGGCACCTTTATCCGCTGTGGCTCAGCTCGTGGGGGCGGTGCTGTCGCCTGCTGACAAGGTCTCATCCGGACTCCCTCCATCATCATGTCAGCACTCACTAGCCATTCAGCCTTTTGAACAAAAGGGTTCTGTATGCACTAGTCCACAATGGTAACCATTTTGGTCAGAGTATTCATGACAAATTGATTTGAGTTACCATTAAATCCTTTCAAAATGTGCAGCATAGATGAATTTATGTTTTAAAAAATGATTTCAATTTATCAAAGAACATTTCCAAGTCATTTTTGTCTTCTTAATGCTTAAAAGTGCATGGTTTAGCGTGATGATATGTATTCCCTAAACAGTTATATACATGATGTGAAAGTCTTGATTATGAAAACTCTCCAAGTTCTTTTAAAGGACTCTTTAGCTGGTTGGATCTGCATTATTTTAGCTATAAGGAGACAGCTAACATGTTAAAGAAATATTTTCAAATAAATGTTTCCTCCTGTGGTTAACCCTGCAGAAAGTTGTGGCTCAGTAACCAAGACCCTCAGACTGTCTCCAGATGATTTCATTTTGTGAACAAAATAAGTCAAAGCCCGATGTGAAAAATTAAATTTAAATGTCAACAAAATCTAATAATTAGTTGTCTCACCCTTGGGGCGTAACCACTGCTATCAAGCATTTGCAGTAATTAGAAATTAGTGTTCAACATAATTTTAGAAACGTTTTGACCCGTCATTTTTAAGAGCATGGCTTAAGATTTAGACACATAGAATTTTTGAAGTAAAGTTTATTTTCCTGTTATTGGATGATGTCATCGCTGAGCATGTTGTGATGCACACAAATCATCTGAGTAGGCAAAAAACAAGTTAGTCAGACATGCAGTGCCTGCTTTTGTTGAATTTATATCAGTGGGTTTATGCTTGCAATAGTCTTTAATTTTATGTTTTGTCCATTCCAGTAACATCCACATTCAGGGTCTGAAGTGCCTTTCTTTGTCAGTGCATGCAAGCCACTTAGACCTTGCAGACAACCTTAGGTGTTTATTCATATTATATATTGAGCTTAGCTGAACAACCACATTTCACTCAACAGGTTTGGCAGTGATAAGTCTGAGGTGTTACTGGTAAAACTGAGCTCTGTTTTCAGACAATGAGTATACATTTAGGTTTTGCTTATAAATTAACAACGATGGAACACTTTTTCACAATTCATACAGTTCACAGTTTAGACACGTAGTGTCTAAAATTTGTAAAACAAAAATTATCTGATCATAAAACAAATCATATTCAGGAGCCCAATGATTTTGTTCTATTATGGAATGACTTTTAGACATACATTTCTTTTAAGTTAATGTTAAAAATAGCACTTAAAGGTACCATGATGTAACTCCTCAATAAAACTTCCTAACACTTCATCTATCAGGCTAAACTTGAATTGCAGGCCTCTAAAATCAACAACGAAAAAGTAATATTCAGAGCACTCAATTCTCAAAACATTCAAAGCTACAACATTAATTTAACGATCATTGTAGTTGTGATATCCAATTATTTTCTTAAAATGTTACATCATATACAAAATAACTAGGACAGAAAATCTGCTGCTGTCAGTCTTCTGGAGTGCACACTCACAAGCCTTTTTTTCTTTCCTCCATGGAACCTCCTTAAAAGTATGGTCATACATCTGTAATCCAGAGAGGTCGTGTTTCTTTATAGATTGCCCTGTTTACCTTCAGCAAACAAAAATGGCCTTGGTCATATGTTAGCCCTAGATCAAAGCCTCCCAGGACATGGTTATAGATTTTGCCCCTGTGAGAGCAGAACAATCTATATTTATATTGCACTTCAACAGCATGACGCCCAGATGATCCAACTGCTGTTCAGTGGAGTCTGGGGCACTCCATCACTGAGAGTGCTGCTCATACAGATCCACATGATTACACTCTAGCAGCTCATGACTGCAACTTATTGCCTAGTTGTGGTTAAACCCTCAGAGGTGCTAATAGCCAGAAGCGTGAACCTCTTTTGAAACAGGTGATCTATTACAGCAAGTGTTTCATTTCCAGCTGGGGATCTGGAGGTCTCCAGGCCTCCTTTTTCTGTGACACAGCATTTCATCATACATCAGGAGGAACTTTGTTGTCAGTGATGATTCAGTATTTCCTGTGGTAACGCATACATTGCAGCTGGATTGATATTCTTTACAGTACAATACGCACTAGTGAATTATTTCCTCTCCCGTCACATTAGTCGGTTGTAACGAAGCTCTTTTTCAGGAGCTCAAAATGGAAGGATGGGGTTTGCGGCATCTGGCACTGACAGTGATGAAACATCCATTTAATGCAAGGTGACAACCAACACGTGTAGAATCATCACTTTCTCAAGGTGTGGAAGTGGCACTGTCATATTCTTAATCATAATATCCATCCTCGCTCTGAGGCCAGATTAAACAGCCCATTACCCTCTCTCTCATTAATGTGCAAGCAGACATATGAGGTAGATACTCTGCTCTGTGGTAAAATGGTTTCCATCTGTACACTAAGAAAAAACAAATTCTTTTTTTTTTTTTATCTCAGAACTAGTGGAATATACCTGATAAAATAAGAGGACTGACAAATTTTACATTTTGAGGAAATATTTGTTTAAATAAAAAAATAAAAAAAATGATAAATGCATTATGCCCACGTTATTATTCTTGTCCCATGTTTCCTGTGGCATTTTGAGAATTTATATTTGGATGTGGGCTTCCGTTCTTTCTAGGTCTAAATCATTCTAATACTGTACCTAATTAAGCTCTGAGTCAAGTTTACAGCATGAATTCCTCCTATTTTTTTATTTATTTGTTGTTCTCTTTTCCATCCTCCCTTAACTGGAGAAACTTTTAAGGCAAATTTGCCAGAGGGATGGAGAGGGAGACCATGCTCTTCATGCAAGAGCTCACCTAGGAGACTGACAAGACCGTGCTTTATGGGTCTGCAATTCCCTTCATGTACAACATTTGAGATAATAGAAGTCTTCATCCCTGACCAACCTCATCAGTACCTTACTGCCAAGGAAATTATGGGGCTAAAAAAGGCTGTACAACAGCAGGGTAAATGTGGAGAGAAGGCCACTAAGGCAGGACAAGGGAAGATCATTACAAGGTTAGATGAGATACGGATATCACTAAATAATCAGAGCTCTGCTCGCACACAGGGAGCATGCAGGCCTTCGACTGGCACACTGATAAAACAATATTGTCATAATCTATTTCAATTTAAAATGCTTTAGGAGAACGTCAGTCAACATAATGGAAAAAAATCTGTCTTATGATTAAATGTATATTTTGAAGAAAATTAAGATGATCAAACATTTAGTTCTGGAAATTTCCAAAGGACGGGTAGAGATATAAAGCTTTTAATTGTGATTTTTTTTTTTTTTAAACCAGTGTGTGGGTTCAGTTTGATTCTAAAAATGCTTGTGTTGAAACTGAAGCCAATTGCTAATTGTCTCATTTTCTTTTAATTTGATTAATTTCCTTACAGTTTCCCACATGTTACAACTGATCGCCAACACAGCATGTCCTGTTAGTTAAGTCACCTGCTGCCAGTTGTTTGCCAGAACCCATTTTCTCTTTTTCTGTCCCCAGCCTCATTTTGTTGTTGCTCAGTTCAGCTTTAGTTTGGTGTTTTCTGGATGACTTGCATTGGTAGCACTTTTGAGTTAGTTTTTTCCCCCAATAAAGTTATTAATCTCTCTACTTTGACCTCTAACCTTGCTGAATCCATTGTTTAGGCCCTCCTTTGACAACTCACCAAAACAAGCACTATTCTACTCCAGAAATTTCCCTGCATCACTTTAATTTGGCTCATGAGACAGAATGTATTGCATCACATATCTGTGGTGTATTTGAATGAAGACAATAGAATTTTATGTAAATAGCAATTAAGTATTGCCCTTCCATGCATCTGATACTGTTTATATAATTTGATCAGATGTATGGCACATCAGTTCTTGATTTATCTGAATTTTAAGTCAGTTTTTAAGTTGGGTACTTCTTCACTCAAACTGCAGCTGATTTCTTTATGTTTAGACTAATTATGAGGCACATAGAGACAAAATAACAATAGTCCAGCAATGGCTTTCAGTTTTAAGAGCTTCACTGTATACAGTGATACAGTACATACTGTATCTTCATCACAAAACTTGTGCTGCCAACAGTGCAGCAGAACCAAACTAATAATGCCAGGCTTTCACCACAGATGAAATTGCCACTCTGAGAGAACATGCGGGTTTTTTTTAGATGTACTTCCTCTATGTTGGAAACAAGATTTTTTAAAGATCTTTTTTAAAGGCCTTTGAGCCTTTGGTTCAAAGGCCTTTTCTGTTCAGTTACAGTTATTCCAGCAATATAAATGGCTTAAAAAAACTGAAAGCAGGCCTATTATGACTTTTAACCTTCCACCATTCTGATATTTTTTTTCTTGGTTGCGTATTGTGTTGATTGGTGTTAAAAAGTTTTAGTTAAAACAACAGTTGGTGAGGTTTTGGCTATATCTGACGCAGATTTCTATCCAAGTAAGTCTTTGAACTTCTGCCTTACTTGGTCAATTTTGTTGTCCATCAATAATCATTAGTAGGTCTGTGTAATTATTTTTGCTCTAAACACATATCACAAACCGAAACCATTTCATACATCTTGACACTTTTGTACCTTTTGTAATTGAATTTATGTTATTTTATCTGCATAGTGCCAATTTAGAGCATGTCATCTCTAAGCACTTCGTAATGAAAACAGGTCTAATTCATACCCCATTATGTAGATAAATAAAATTGAATCAGTACAATACAGTTATATAGAATGATTCTCTTACATACACTCTAATTTGACATTAATATTTAAACAATGCCAAATCGACTCAGAACACTTTTTTGCCCAGATACTAAAGTCATAAAATTAATATTTGTGTTGGAAAAAATAGACACCTAATCCTCCATTTCAGGGAAATGCAAAAGACAACAACTTTATGTTTTTTTTTTGTTTGTTGTATTTTTACAGTGTTTCCGGCTGTTATTTCCAGCATACTATGTTTCACATAATTACAAGAAATATAAATTATGTAAATTGTACAAAGCAGATAGTTCAGTAACCATTCATTTAAACAAAAGCCTGAGTTTTCCTTTGTGTGGGGTTTTTGCAAAGTGACTGGCTAAATGAGCTTTTGTATTATTGCATTATGGAAAGAACAAGGGTACTGCCAAAACCATACAGTCAGAAGCACTTATGCAGGGAGAAGCTCCAGATAAACATATGGCGTTTTCAATCTTGCTAAGCCTTGGGGGACCCCTGCAATGAGTGATACAGTGAGGAGCTCCATTAAGGAGAGGCTGCTTGTATTTGCTCTTTATTATTGCAAATAGCTGCCCTGCCCCATCTACACAATTGTTTCAGGTCTTCTCAATTTCTCCAATGTCAGTTTGAGGAACCCTAAGTTATGTTTCACACTTTTAAACTTCTAAATGTGGGTTATGTCTGCATCAAGTCTTTTTTTTTTCAGAGTGGAAAGATTGTGTAAAGTGAGTAAATACGTCTTACTGCTCCGCATCAAAGCTATTGCAGGACAAATGGATTTGGTTGTTTAGGGGTAAGCCTTGAAATCAGTCATTCAGGATGTTGAGCATTAGTAAAACTAAAAGCAAGTGTGAGGGGGACACATTCATTCTTTTTGTCGCCTGTTCTGTAATCAATCACCAGGCGACTTGCTTGCCATCTATTGGGTTTTCAAACAGATTTGAACCCAGGAGCTTTGCCAAGAGTTTTGATATATGGCATCGCAATTCGCTCAGATTACAGACCACAGGCCTTGCCAAGTTAATGTCTCAACCCTCGCTAAAGATTGGGTAAAATAGAAAGTAAACCTATTTATTTTCAGTCAGACCAGCAAAGCGAAATATATGTCAGAAGCTTCAGAAAAATTGGGGTAATGCATTATTTTTCCATCTTTGTCTTCACATTGTTGGGTAAGTCACATGAAGCATTTAATTCACTTATAGCTGAAGTGAATCCTTAGAGTCAGCTGCAATGTGTCAGTAGGTTATTAATGACGTCTGCCATGTTTTGTTAAAATAAGAAGCGATAACCTTCAGCTTTCAACAGCTGTTGTGTTTTTTTTTTGTTTTGTTTTTTTTCCAGCAGACACAACACTGCAGTAATGTACGAGGGCACAGACAGAAAGACGCGTTTTCTAGAGGCCCTGTCAGGCGATCATTTAAAGGACAATAAACACACAAGTGTGTGTGTGTGTGTGTGTGGGGGGGGGGGGGGGTCACAGC
>NW_015112924.1:261768-275167 GCF_001443285.1 Poecilia latipinna
GTCAAAGCTTCCCCTGGAACGAAAAAAAAAAAAAAAAAAAGAAAAACAAGCAGATAATAGGAATGACACAAAGCAAAACATCTCCAGCCCAAGTTTGCAAAACAGTGACATCCAAACTCTCTTGACACCCACTGAATGCAAGCTGGGCCATTTTTATCTTGTCTTGAAATTAGTTTGGCAGGCCTGATTTGTTGCTATTCCTCAATTTGTGACACATGCTGCAGCCAAATAGATTTTTTAAATGGGGCTCTTTCGATTTAAATAGTTGTTTTGACTGTCAAACAGGAAGGAAAATACTGAAGAAGTAACAACTGAAAACACTAAGCCTAATTGTAATTTTCTGGCAGCCTGTACAGTGCCTTCTAAAAGTATATTTTTCCAACTACAAACTTCAAAGCATTATGTTGAAATTTTATGTGATAGAGCAACACAAAGTAGCACATACTTATGAAATGAAACTTATTAGTCACTCATAAGGAAACGGAGCCCACTTATGTGTAATTTCAACTCCACGTAAATAGAGCCTTTTTGTGAGAGCCTTGTTAAAAAAAAAAAAAAAACAAAACAAAAAAACCAATGGTGAACAAACATTCTCATAAAAAAAGTGGTGGAGAACCATAGTTAGGTTATCAAACAACCATTTGAAGATAAAACCTGTTTCAGTAAGGTTAAAGTTCATCATAGGACTGAAACAGAACTGCATGTTCTCATGGTGTCAGCTATGAGACTTGTGACTGCATTTGTCCTGTTAAAACTCAGTGCTGCATTTGAGATAGCTGATCACAATATCCTCTCAGAAAGCCTTGAACATGTTGTATGGAACAAGTACAAATGTTGCTCACGGAAACAACATTAGGCTGGTTTAAATCTTCCACGCCCGATCCACTTCATGCACACGAGAGCGTTCTTATTTGCATCCTTCATCCCAGACAGTTATTGCAGAATAATATCTGTGCAAATGAATTAAAACCTTCTATTTCGGAGGATTTCGCATGCAACGTAATTTGGCTAAGCATCAGCCTTAATATTTTACTTGCTTAATCAAACTGCGAGAAAGGCTAATGCACACTGCTAATTGGATTTTGCTATTTAATTCAATAATGAACACAGGAGGAAAAAAATAAACAAATGAGATATTCTACTCATTTATGCAATTAATTCTGAATCATATTGTAAGTGTCACTGCATGGGGAGATATTAATATTAAAAGCTTACATTTAAAGTGCCCCTAAGTACATAGTGCAGTTAAACAAATGGAAGACTGCTCTGGTCTAAAGATATTGCTCACAAAGAGAAGTGCTCCAATTGTTAAAGGTTTTAGGTACTTTTTATCTGTGAGCTTCAAAGGTCTTCTTCAGCTCCTTCAGCAGTACCCAGAGCAGAGAAACATATATATTTATTTTAATCTCCACATTCCTCCATTAACTTTTGCTTTAGGACAGATAAGATTAGATAAAACTATTTTTACAGTATGAAAATTCCAACGTGTTTGATCAAACTTAAAGGGGAAATAATAATAATAATAATAAAAAAAGACTATAAATATTTAAGGAATGAAACATAAATAAATAAGATTTAGCCTTATCATCGTTTAAAAACCAAAAAGGTCTTGTAGACACAATGCTCTTAAAAACAGGAAGTAGTCACCATATGTAGATGATTATGTCACCTAAGATAGTTTTCTACATTAAAAAAATCTTTTTAATGGAAATGAGAAATGGATGCATGCAGGGAAATCGGTAAATAACTATCAAGTGACCACGTTTGCTATCCAGGAAACTTGGACTAGCTTGTGGAGGCACACATAAAGACCCAACACCCAACAAAAAGGTCTCTTTATTAAACATAAATACGTATATTAGTCACAAAAATAATTATTACAATGGTGTACACCAAACCTGAACACAGCTGACAAGGAAAAGACATTCTACAAAGTACTTTGATCATGAATTGAGATTGTGATATAATTTGTGGAAATATAAACTATGACAGAAAGAATGTGGTAAACATAGTGGAACCTCAGTTTATTTGTTTTTTTCACAACGGTGGCAGTTTACCTCAATTTGTTTTCCACATGCAAGATTAATCAAAAGAAGTTGTAAAAGTGGACTTTTTTTTTTCTTTTTCACGTTTGAAAGATTTCTGTATGAAAGATATTTGTCAGGTGTGTACACTGTAAGCTGCCTAAAAATGATAGCAAGGAAACAAGATGCGACCAGCCAGAAGCCTTTTCCCCAGGGAAGCAGAGTACATATGGTTGTTGCAATGCAGAAACTTGTTATTCTGCTGTAAAGTAGTCCCTCTGGTCCACTTAAACTGTAATGACAGCACGGAAATAATTGATGAGAGTCGTATTTCCACAGGTCGATGCCCTAATTCTCGCTCATTGTTTTTTGTTTTGTTTTTTAAATACATTGGCTTATCAAAGAGAAATATAGCATTAGTGAAGTGACATATTAAAGTCCTATTCCTGCTATTTAGAGTTCTCAGCAGGAGTTTTTTATTTTTTGTAAGGATGGGTGTGAAGCTTATACCTTTTCAAGCCTAATAAGACTCTGATCGAATTTAGCACTTACTGATCTGGCGGGTCAAGAAGCGTGTAAAAACTAGTGTTCTCATTAGAGCACGGAACATTGATTAAGATTAAAATTAAACTGCTCAACGGCAGAGTAAAACCCGAGGGCCACACGGAGAAACATCAGCGATGTTTCACGCACCACAGCTTGAATGTACACTATAAAACTTTAACTCCGCTTTACTAGTTCACACCAATTGTTACGACATTGCCCCCAAATTAACGAGAAGGAACGATTTTTTTTTTCTTTTTCAAACTCCAAGTTCATCGTGTTAATTTAATTAAATTAGAATCCCAATTTCATGTATGCAGTCATTTCATTTCGGTTGTTTATTTTAAATTTAAAAGTGAAATGAGAGTTTTTCAATGTTCATTTCTATTAATTTTGATGATGAAAGCTCTGTTACGTTGCTGTGATGTCAACTTCCTGTTTATTTATTTTTTTATATATTTTTCGATCATTAGATCTATTGACAACTTGAGAATAAAATTTCTCACAACAGGGTTTAAGTTTGATGATTATTATCCATATTATGAAATAAGGGAAGCCAGACATTGAACTTTCGGTTTCAAACGTTATTCAGCCTAGGCAAGTGAATAATCTGAATAGTGTGGCACAGCATTACATACTGTTATCACTGGGTCACTACTGTGATATTTGAGTCACAGTTGTGTTTCTTTAACAGTGTGAGCTGCAGCACTTTTAACACAATTTTTTTGGACATGTCCCAAAACATTTGCAGTCATCCTGGCTTATGGGATTGGTCAAACTGTGCACGCCACAATGTGAAATATGGGAAGGACATGTGGGACGATTACTTTCTTGTGGCATTATGTCTTCCAATACAATTGAAATGAGAAGGCAGATAAGAAATATTGAGACAGTTTGTGATAGCAATGAAATCTTGTGCTATATCACATGTCTGTGATTCACTTTTTTAGTTGAACTGCTAAAATGAATTTTCAATAATTTTGTATTTTACTTGGATGCACTAATATTCCACTCAAGAATAGGCTTCATTTTATTTGTCAATAACAGCAGTCTTCCTGATTTTTTTTATTTTTTGTCTTATAAGAAGCTATACCTGTGTTTCCAAACAAGCACGTTGTTATTTCAGGAGTGGGAGACTATGGCGAAGACCAGACATGAGTGCTCCAGGAAGGTGAGCAGCTTTCTGACTGTCTTGGCTTTACTGATTATGATCAGCCTGCATCAAACAGCTCCCAGCAGATATCAGCACATTATCTCAGGTTTAGTATAGCCTCTTAATCACAGCAGGCACAAAAATCCATTAATCCTTGTCCCTTTCCCCCCCCCCCAACTCAGAAAGTTAGATGGCAATCTGCCATTTGGGTGTCAAAAGACCTTTCCAAACACTGCCTTACCAGTGTGTTTTTTTCATTTTCTTGTGTGTTTGGATTTGTTGCATTCGGCATATCTCCATTTGTGTCTGTGCAGCAACCTCCTGGTATGTCATCACTCATGTTATCAGCTGCATCCTTTTAAAATCATATTTCTGCCCGTGCCCTTGTCAAGAACACATAGAGCATACGAAGCAATTTTGCATGGTGAGAACTGAAATGCTTCTCAGGGTCACCTTAGGCAACAGAATTTAAACATTCCCCATATTTATTCAGTATACTTTCATTTGATTGGTAATTTTCTCATCTGTTTTTGTTCATAAACTTCACTATATTAAGTTACCGTGGCACAAACAAAAACATTTGAATATTGATCTTTATAGAAAGGATGGTAGCCATAACAAATATTTTTTGTTTATAGCTTTCCAAAAGCTATTTTTGCTTATAGAAAAATCAATAGAGCTTGAGTTATCAAATCCAACGTGTGTTTGAGGGGACTGCCAAAGGGGAGAGCAACCAGCAGCAAAATCGATTCTGAGATATTGCCTTATTAAACAGGTACCATAAATAGCACCATTATGATGTTAACTATTGCAAAAGTTACAGAAAGGACGGGGAAGGGTCAATTTTCAGGTTTCACTCTTTTTGCCTGCATCAGTCCACCAGGACTTTCATCTATGTATGAAGTTTTCCTGTTTAGTCAACTTTTAGAATTTAACATTTCTTCTTGCTTGACTTACAATGTGTCAAATTTAATCCAGCAGATTTGACAACCACAAAGATAATTTTGCTTTTGTTTTTACATTCTGACAATTGCATTGTAAAAATGAATATCACCAAAAACAGAAATATAATATAATGTCAGTCAATAAAGATTGCTGGGGAGGATACATACAGTTCTCAGGAATATGTTTATTTATAGGAGATGTGTATTATTTTACAGAGGACTGGCATCTTTGAGTGTAATCACTTAGGTAGAATACTGTGCAACCAAAATTATGACAGAAGATTCCTGAGAAAAATATCACAATTTACAATGACATCATTTATAAACCTATATTTAACCAGAAAAGTCACAAAGAGATTAAAAACCTTATTTTTCAAGGGAGTCCTGACCAAGAGGGAGCAAAAGAATCACAATTAAAAATGTCATTCAAATAATTAAAAATGCAAATGAAAAGGAAAATGAAAAGACAAAGTATCTGAAAACACTGTAAGCAGATACACAATGCCACATAATTTTGTACCTCTTGTGAAGAAATGCTTAAAATAACACAATCTCCTAATGCAGTTGCAAAATCTCCCCCTGAGAATTGTAGGGGGAAAAAGCCTTTAATTCATGGAACTTTAGTTAGTGGGGAAAAGAATGTCACATTAATAGATCTTTGCGCTTTGACCAATTGATGGCCCTTATCAGTACCTAGCTGAAAAAGAAGCATGCCCTCAGCATCACTGAACCTCCGCTGTACTTAAGAGTGGGGATGTCCTCTTATTCAATGTTCGTTTAACACCAAACTGATAAGTCTTAGTCTCATTTACCACACAGCTGCAGTTTAAGCCCTGGCACTGTTAAATCTCTACACATTTATGCTTGTGACTGTAGGACAGAAAGTGCTTCTTCAGGCATCCATCACTTATGTCAATGACATGTAGATACCATTGACAGTAGATACTATATATATATATATAATACTGTGATACTGCTCACTGCAGGGTGACACGATAATTATAGGCCCTCTTAGGGCCTAGTGAGAAGTGGATTAAAATTAGTTTTTGTGTCATTTTATATTTACACCCCAAGGAAACTGAAAGTAATTGGTTACTAAGTCCATGGACACATTTACTTGCTTAAAATGTGACATTAAAATAAATAGTACTTATTATATATATATATATATATATATATATATATATATATATATATATATATATATATATATATATAATGCAATTATATAGTAAATGTGAAGAACAGTGTTTGGGTCATCTTAGTGTGTCCCTTTCTAATCTGTGTAGCCTCAATATGGCTATCCTCCAGCAGCATCTGCTCAACCCAGATCACCACCTTCAGCGTGTCCTACTCTAGGTGAGACAGAACGTCTTCCTAATCCATCCACTCCCCTCCTACCAGTCTCTGCATGTGAGCAATCTTGGCACAACCACAAAGAAATGGAGGCTTATCAACATTTTATTCACATTGCCCAACTTCAGCGGGTCTACGAAATACTGAAGCGCAAGTCTAGCTGAAGTTGCTTTTTGAAAGTAAGATGTGAAGTTTGTTACTGAAACGTGCATCAAGGTTTACTACTGTTAATTGAATAGTAGTGTTTGTGACTCGTTCTGCTGGCACACTTAGAAATTTTACAAAAGTTTCTGGAACAATTCACAGCAAGAGCAATACATTCATTTTTTTGTTGTTTTTTTCACTGGAAGCCTCCATACTACAGAGGACGTGCTTGAACTGGCCAAGATATGTTTTTGTATTGTAAAATGAAACTTCATATGAAAAAATCTAAGATGTACATTGTAATATATCCAATTCCTCACTTTTCTACATTAACCAATCTCAGACCACTACATTTTTATACCTAGAAGTACAATCCTGTAAAAGCCCTTCACCTTCCAAGAAATTCCTTAATAACACGGGATGGACTTGGTTCTTTTCCAACTGGGACATTCTTCAGTCCTAAGCTGCATTCACTGGAAAAGCTTTTTCAAAAGAGAGGAAGGCGCTTTTTTACCAGCAAGTAAAGTTACACCTTTTTTCATATCTGACTCTTGCCTTTCGAGAAGACAACAGAAAAAATTGTACTGCTTTTGTACCAGTTCAGGTGTCACACTGCAAATGTGGTGATTTGAGTGATTTGTGGTTGGAGAAAAGAGGTAGGAGTCAACCAATGAGTGATGATGAAAACCATTATGTTGCTGCGTGGTGAAACCAGTGAAAGGCTCGACGCTGACATGTCTCAGGGAAGAAAACTGAGGATCTGAAGTCATTCGTCCAAATTTAGCAGCACCATGAAAAGCTGAAGGGCACCGTGGCCTTTCCAAGCAAACAGCAAGATATCAGAGAGCAAATTCTGAACTATTTCTTTGTGTCTCTGATAAGATATAGTGAAGGTTTTGAGCCTTTCTTTCTTCCTCTCTGTTCTGATCTGTCTTGCCCAGCTAAGTCTGTTAATATTTATGGCGATCTGATTGCAAACTGTGAGCACAATAACAATCACTCTGGAGCATAGAGGGACTTCTTTCTTTACTCTTTTGTAGATGATGACATGTTTACTGCTATCTTATTTTTGAAAGAATCATTCTTGAGGAATTCTGACAGCGAATAGAGAAACGGTCCCTGAGAGGATTTCCTCATTCACTTTTACTCCCTCTACTGTAAAATAAAACGAAAAATCTGCTGCAATTCTGCCAATTAATGGTTTATTGTAAAGCAGTGCTGTACATTACGAGGAATTCTTCTCATTATTTCGGAGCCGTTTGTTCAGTTATAGCAGAGTCACTGGTGTCTTGAGCTCAACAGATGAGATCTCTCTCCGAGCAGCTGTTGCAGGTTATTGATGACCTCATTAGAATGCTGCCTGCGGCATGGCGGGTTGACTTTGAAGGACTTCCCATATGCAATGGCATAAACCACCAACGAAGCCTCTGCCACTTGTTTTATGCCAAACAATTTTTCCAAACGATCTTTTAGCTGAACAAGTCAAAAGGCAAGGAACTGGAACTCACATGGTGCCACTAAATTGAAATTTCCCATCAAAACCGCATGCTTTTCACTGCAAATCATGCTTTATGGTTGAAAGAATAATTAGTTGTAGGTTCTCTGAATCTGTTTAAAATTGTTAATTTGCTTCAGTAATGTGATTCAAATAGTTAGGCTTATGTACGTTTATGACAAATAGTGATGTATTTGAAATCTTCATTTTTGTTAAGGTTGATGATTATGGCTTACAGCTAGAGAAGAACTCCAAATTCAGTTTATCAGGAAAGAAGAGTATTACATGAGACAAGAAAACACACACACACACACACACACACATATATATATATATATATATATATATAACATATGTATTTCAGTCATGGTCCCAGTTGATCCAGTGTGAGTCTATAAATACAGTATATGTGTTTTATTTTTTTGGACTGAATTGCTTAAAGTATTTAAAAAATGTAATAATATTTTAAGTTATTGGGATGCTCTTATATTACTTACAATATTTGACATGCCAAAACATAACATTTTATGGGTATTTATGTATGCTCCTTAATGGAATATAACTATATTTTGCCTTACTCATAAAAACCAGTAATTAGGAGCCACAAAAACAGAACATAAATAGTTATTTTCAGAGACTAGCATTGTGGCTTTGATAAAACCATTAAAACCAGTGTAGCACAGCATCAGTCATCTGCCATAAAAACTGGATCCTTAACACACACTTTATTATGCACGTCGTGGCTCCATTGTAAGGTTTACAACTGCATATTTAGAGTGTGGCATAAGGGGATGTCAATAAACTGTCATTTCACCGGCATTTAAAGACAGCTGGGATTGATCAATGTCTTTGCATTGGTAGCCGTATGTCACTCCTTTCAAAGTAGATTTAACTTTGCAGAAAGTTTCCATTAAATGATAGGATTTGCAGTCAAAAAAGGTTTGCTAACACAGCCAAGCAGTAACTTGGTCTTAGAAATGGGAAGCAGCTGTTCGCTCATTTCACAACCACATTTTGGGCTCAACAAAGCACCCAGCTTTCACTTGCAATTCTGCTTGATGTGCCAGGAGCGTGAGCCAAGTGTTTCCAACTGCCACTTCCTTGTTTAATATTAATGAGCCGTTTACAGACACAAAAGCACGCTGGTGTGTCACAAAGTGTCAACTAATCTTAAACAACCTGGCAAGACTAGACGGTGCGTGATGACGATGAATATTAGTTTTAATATTATTACCATTATTGTTGTCATTAGTTACTGTGCGTTATCGAGAACAAAATAATGGAGATAGAGTGGTGCCATGGCAGCTTTCCTTCTTCATGTTGCTGAAATTGGCCTTCACAGACCATAAACTTCCCTCCAGGCAGCCAGATACCTTCCACCACCTTCCCCCTGGACAGGCCACATAACTTATTCTCATGGAGGAGGCAATTGAGAGAGAATAGAGACTTTCTGACTTTCATCGCCAAGGATTTTCAAGTTCTATTAAAGAGTCAAAGGGAGATTTTGCAAAAGCCACATTTAAAGTTTGATTTGAGAATAATTACTTCCTCTAAGCAATTGTAGGGCAAAATTGGTCTCCCTCTCCTATAGTAAAAGACTTTAAAGTTATCATTACAATCAAGCCATTACATTAAATTTGTCAGACCACGGTAGCTGCTGCAATGGCCAATTATTAAAATATGTCCTTTCAGGACTAAGCATGCAAGGGTACGCCCCATCATAGTCTAAGTCAAAATATTAATGGCAAATAAAGCTGCTGCAGTCTTGCCATTTGTAAACTGTAGCAGCTTTTGTAGTTGAGTTGAGTCTCGATGTGCTTGAATCGACTGTTTCCCCAAGTTGATGGAGGAAAACTCAGGGATGAAGCTTGATAAGGAATAGTAAATCAGGTGCTGGTGAACTTCATCACCCTCTGGAACCGAGCATAGTCTGGTTCTAGGCCAACATCAATCAGCCTTGCTGTTGGCAACAATGGAATAAAACACATCAAACACAGTCAGTATGTTCTCAGGCAGAAGTGAACACAGAGGGATAATTTTTGATGATGAGAGAGAGAGACTTTATCTTAAAAATTGCATAAAAAGATAAGTAACTGAAACTTACCTAGACTGAAAAGATAACTTTTCGATTTTGTTGTACTGCACAGATGGAAGTTAAGGAAGTCCTAAAAGGAATAAGTCTTTACCATTTGCAGTATGGTACTCTGAATGGGTTGAAATAGGCTGAGCTATGGTTACTAAGACTAGATTGACATTTATGAATTAATAAAGTTGGTGACTTAAACAGTTAAATGTTGTTAGGTTTTGTCTTGAATAAGAACATGTGAGAATAAATCCCTTTGTGGTATACATATTTACCAATATGTCTTAAAGAAACAAAAGTGGTGGTTTGAAAAGAAAAAAAAAAGCAACTTGCTTTCTGCAGGCACTGGGGCAGAAGCTTTAGCACGCTTTTAGAAACTTTTCATCACTGGGAATGATGCAAAGAGGTCTGTTTCATCAGGAACAGACCATGATTTTCTGTGTGGACTTAATAAGATACTAGAGGCTTTCAAAGGAATCGAGGCCTTTGATGACTAGAAAATATCCTTCATTTTCGAAAGTAACTTCAGTGAACCATTCATGCAGGTAATGTTTCATCTCAACGGTAGTAAGTTTCTTGGTTGCATTGTTTGGTCTGATAAGCATTCTTCTAATACAAAACATATACCTAAATATGATGAAACACGTAAGTCCTGTGTGGCATAATTTTAAAAATTAGTATCCTTCAAATAACTAATGTTCAGCAATAAGAAAAAGCTGTAAAAAAATAAGGTTATTTGTCATTTTATGTAGTCCCGCGAATAAATTGGGAAACTACACACATATACTCCCGTCTAAAATGGCTAAATGTTCACATAAGTGTGTAACACCCAAAGCACCTGATGAGCAAATTATTTTCTCTCCTCCAGGAAAAGGTTTGAAGCTGCGAAGATGAGGAAATTAAAGAGGTCTCGAACAATTTCAAATTAGCCTGTTTGCTGTTCGGAACAGAGTTTAAGTGAAGGACTTTCAAAATAATTGCCACTTCTGTCTGTCCAATCAAGTGTACTTAGGTGACGTGGGAGGTGTGCAAGAAAATTTCCCTGAGATGTTTGTCCCATAGAACATGAACAAAGACCAGGATTTGTGGAATGACTTGAAATTGGGTTGTACACGGAAGAAACCCTTCATACATCTCAAATCTAGATGTGGGGAGTACAAAATTCCCTTTGACCAATATCACAGACTACAGAAATCTCTCAGAGGTTATTTCTAAAGGATTAGCTCTAGTTATTAAGGGGCTTGAATGTCCTAATGTTCCATCAGCTAAAATACAATTTTGTTTGAAATTTTGTTTAGATTTCTTTTAAGCACAATTAATTTGTTTTCATTTCCAGAAACTATGTAAAAACATATTAGGCATCAATATGAGCCTTTCTTAGTAAAAATGTCTATTTTAGAATAAAACAAACTGGTGACCTGTCCGGGGTTTATCCTGCCATTAACCTCTAGAGATAGGCACCAGCACCCCTTGCAACCTCAGAAGACAAGTACAAGATGATGGATGGATGGATCATAAAACAAACAACCATGAATTTCTCTTGTCTAGAAGACATTCATGACTCGTAGCACTTGTCACATGCCTTGGTACCCATCAACATGAGCATTTCACTCTCCAGGGCAACTGACTGTTGTACAGGCAGATGGGTATGGTAGTCCCACCAATCCCAAGGAAGCTTTAGGACTTAGCTCAGATATTACTCAGTTTTAAATTTGAATCCTTTATTTTAACCTTCATTAAAAAAAAAAGTTCAATCAGATCCAACTTTTAATACCAAAAAAACCCTCTAATATGGTTTTTACTTAAGCAGTCGGATGTAATACTGCACATTCAGTAATGTCTCTGGTCATGTGTTGTAAACACTGAATAGATGATACGGCTATGGAAGTGTGTAACCCTGCCAACTTCAACACATAATGTTTAGGCAGACCAAGGGATCTTGATTCATTGTTCATTAACTGCCTTTCAGTAAAGGTGGCTGTGAGGTATCCTTCCACTTTTTTGCCATTGATTTGGCTTTCTGTGACTGGTTGATGAAATGATGTGCTATAAGGCTGGGAGGTAATGATGTTTTTACAGTGTTGCTATAGAAGTTATGAAAAATACCACTTCAACATTTTCAAACCTGCAGCTGTGACATTAGCAGTAGAAAGCAACAATGTATTGTAGAAGAAAGCATGTTTACGGCGCTATCTTCAAGCACTACGCAGTTCCTGCATCTTCAGTCAGCTGCTGCACTCTTCTCCTCTCTTCAATATTAAAATTCCTCATTCTTGGTAATCACTATATATATACTGCTCAAAAAAATAAAGGGAACATTTCACTTTAATTTTGTGTGTGGCTCCAAATCCAGGCCTCCATTGGTTAATAAATTTGATTTCCATTGATGATTTTTGTGTGATTTTGTTGTCAGCACATTCAACTTTGTACAGAACAAAGTATTCATTGAGAATATTTCATTCATTCAGATCTGGGATGTGTTATTTGAGTGTTCCCTTTATTTTTTTGAGCAGTATATATATATAATATGAAAAAATACAATAATTTAGTGTGGTTAGTAGTAGAGTATAGCTGCTTAAGTTTCTCCCCTGGCATAGTATAGTATTAGCAATTCTTTGCTGCCCTAGTTAAGTTGTAAACAGCTTCTTTATGCATTGTCTCTTCTACCGTATTTAATGCATGTGGTCTCAGATGGTGGAAAACTTTTTTTTTTTTTTACAATATTGATCATTTGTATTTACTGCTTTATTTTCATTTTTACACATTTCATAATTTACTGTATACGTACTGTAAGCAAGAGAGTGATTCATTTACATTTGACTCTCCTCCAAGCGAAATGAGTGATTTATGTAAACGGAGAGCTCTGCTGGCCACTCTGTACAACGTGAAGTCAAACTGCAAAAGCATACCTTCTTGACAAACACTAAATGTTCAAGAGTGTTATTTTATGTGCACTGGGGAAAATTGCCTTTCATCACGATTTATATTTATATTCATGAAAAGCCTCTATTCCAGTCGTTATCAGGGTCAAAGATAGCAAAGAGAAAGAGCAAGTCACTAAGGCATTTCATTGGCAATGTCTCTATCATGCTATTTCACCTAAACTCAAATGGATAATTCAACATGATGGCGCAGAGATAAAGCTCTGATACCAGCGGAGTGGTTTCAATAAAAGAAGGAGGCTGGTGAAAAACAACAGTTGTCTCTTAACGCTGCAGTATAATGTCTCTGAAAAATGCCATTAATGTTATGAAATAATCATTAAGGAAGTAAAATTACACATATGTTGTCCCATCTCAACAGGATACCTGGAATTATGCAAACATCCAATATCACGTTTTATTATTAGAATTTAAAATACAATCAGTCTAGATAGGTCCTTTAAAAATATGTACAACACTTTAACCTTTGGTCTGATTATAACTACAAGCATAGGAAAATATCAAGTAGGGTATGATAATGGGAAATATAAGAGAAAAGAGGAGCATAGACATGTGTTCATATCCCCTAAATAAAATCCAGGGCTGCCATCTGCCTTCAGAAATCATCTAATTTGTAAAAAAAGATTCCACCTGTGTGTAATTTCACTCCATTATAAAAGTACCGTATTTTCCGCACTATAAGACGCACCTAAAAACCTTCAATTTCCTCAAAAGC